>NW_020797893.1:1649447-1938682 GCF_003369625.1 Aspergillus mulundensis | reverse complement strand
TTAATAATAAAGTAATTATAAATAAAAAGCTAGCTAAGTTTAGTAAGGCAGATTTAAATATAAAGTAGTAAATAGTGTTTACTTTAAGCAGGTTAAAAAATTTAAATATTATTAAGGCTAGTAATAAAATAGTTTATAATAATAATAAAGTATAAGTTAGTTTTAATTTTTAATTTTTTTAAATAAAATAAATAAAATATTAGCAAGCTACCTGCCGGGTTCTTTCTAGCATAAGTGCTATACTTTTTTTTTTTATAAAATACTTTTTTTTTAAATATAATAATTTAAAATAATAATAATAAAGTTACACTTAGTACTAGTTTTTTTAATATCCCGCGGAGGTTAGTATTTTTAGTATTTATTAATAATTTTTTTTATTAAATTATTAATTAAAATTAGTAAGTCTCTCCCTAAAGTTTATTTTTTATCTAGTTTTAATTTTAAAAATATATGATAAATAGGGTTATAAGTTTTTATTTATAATATTTTTATTACTAAAGTATTACTAGCCTTAAAAGCTCTTGCTTTTTTAGCATGCTTTTTATTTTTAGTAGTAAGCTTATTAATAACAGCACCTTTTTTTATTTAGTTTAAAAATAATTTTTTATTTTTATGCTTATTTTATTCCGCCCTTGTTTATATTAATAAGTTAAAATAAAAGGGGGTTAAAGGCTTAATAGTATTAATAATTTATTATACCTTAATTAATTTTATAATTTTTTAGCCTTGCTTTTTAAGGGCTTTTTATAATTATATACTTGCCTAAAGCTTTTTTAAATTATTAACTTTTATATAAATAAGGTGTTATTTATTAATAAGATTATAAATAACATGTTTATTTAATTTAGTAATAATATATATGCCTAGTAGGTGTGATTTTAGCACCTTATAAGATTTAAATTACTTGGTATTAAATTTTTATAGGTTTTTATTTTTAACTAGGACCTAATTATTTTTTTAAAATAGGTAATACTTTACTTTATAATTATAAATATACTATTACTTAATAGCATAAGCTAACAAGCGCTTATTAATAATAATTTAAATATATTATAACTTAAAGATGTAATTCTCCGCGGTAATAGTTTTTATAAATATATTATTTATAAAAAGGCGCGGTTAAATATTATATAAAAGTTTAAATAAATTTATACTAGTAATACTATATAATTTAATATATATAATAAATAATACCTGATTTAAGTACTGGTTTTATAGTTTTATTAACTTTTTAAGTAGTATTTTTATAAGCATTAAGCCAAAAATTTTATTTAATTACTTAATATACTTATTTATTTTAGGGTAATATAATATAGTAACACGGTGTTTTATTTTTAGTAATTATATAAAATAAGTAATAACCTTAAATAATAAGTTTAAATTATTATTTAATATTAATTTTGTTATAGCCCTATAATAAATAAAGATTTTTTTATATAGAAATCTTGCTATTATTTTATTTTTAATATTAAAAATAGCTTTAGTAACTAGCTAGCCTGTTATATAATTAATAATTATAATAATTTATTTATTATTATTAGGTGTTACTAGTAATACCTTAATAAGGTTAATTTCCTATTACTTAAAGGGTTACATGTTTTTTTTAAATATATAAAATTATATTTCACGCTCCAGCCCTAGTTATAACCTTTATATAATTTAATAAGTAAGGCAGGCGTAAACTATATATTAAATATTTTTTTTTATTATAAGCTACCAAGTATAATTATTAATTATATTTAAAAAACCTGGATATTTTAGGTAGCTATAAAACTTATATATTTTATATATAAAGTTTTTTTAAAAAGGCACCTGTAAATATGGTGCCTTTTATTTATTTAATTTAATATATAAAAAAATATTTTTTATAGTATTAAGTTTTACGCCCGGTTAAGGGTCTTAATAAAAATTCTTACTTTTTTATTATACCTAATTTATAAAAGATTTATTATTAGGTAATTAATTATTTTTAAGGTAGGTTATTATTATGTTTTTTTAATATTTTTTTTTATTTTTAGCTAAATATAATTATTAATATTAGTATTATGCGCTTAACCCAAGTATTTATTATTTTTTTATTTTAGTTACTTTAAGTATTAGCAGGGCCATTCTTAATAAAATTAGGTTTTTAATTAAAAGTATTAAAAATAATAGCCTTTGCGCCCGGGTAATAATAAATATTTAAATTATATACTTAAAACTTTTTTACTTATTATACTAGTTACTTAAAGTAAGTTTTTATAGTAGTAAGGTACTTAAAATTTTTATAATTAATAATAACTTTAGTTATAATATTATTTTTAAGGTAGTAATTTTATTAGTATAACACCTTTTTAATTATAAAAAGCTTTTTTTTTTATATTAGGTAATTTTTCTTAGTATTATTAAGTTTACAGCTATTATAAGTAATAAAATACTAATATTTTTAGTTATCCTACTAATTAAAAATTATACTAATTACCTACTTTAAGGTATTTATTTTAATTTTAAAGGGTTTATGCAGCTTTATAATTTTAAGTATTAAAGTATTAATTAATACTTTTTTTAAGGTAGTAAATATAAGTTTATATTAAATATTTTATTATACTATATAATACTTTTTTTTTTACTTAGTAATATTTTTTTTTTAAAAAGTTTGTGTAGCGGTGTAATAATTTTAGTAAAGTTTTTAATATATTTTTAATAATATATGGCAAGGCCTAGGAATTACTAGATTTTATAAATATTTTAAGGTTTTAACTAATTTTAAATAATATTTAACTTTACTAGCATGGGTTAAGCATATTCATGCCTAATAATATAGCTATAAAACTTTAATTTTTTTATAATAAAGGTGTACTTAAAGCCTTTAGTAAATAGCTTGTTATTTTTAAGGGCTATTATAATTTAGTAAAGGTGTTTTTTATACTTTTTAATAAAATTAAAAAAAATAAGAATATTATTAAGGTATATAATATAAGCTTTTTTTATATAAGGGGTAAAAACTTAATTTATTAATATTTAAAAGGTGGCTGGGGCGTTACTTAGCCTAAATAATATTATTAAAAATTTATATTTTTTAAAAATAATGTTAAAGGCTATTTTTTAAACTAATACTTTGCCTATTTACACCTGTTAATATTTTAAAAAAAGGTTAATTTTAAAAAGATATTAAGCAGGTTTTATAAGGTTAATAAGGTTCTTAATGCAGGGAAGTAAATAGCTATTTTTAATAGTTTTTTAGTTTAATAATTAGTAATTAATATATATACATTATTTATTACTAGGCTTTAAAATAAAAATAACTAGAAATCCCCAAGAATTAATAAAAACATAAATAATACCCTTTTTTAAAAGCTTGGTAAGTTACTTTTTTAACTTCTTAAGTTCTTTTTAAAAAAGCAAATAAAAGGGTTAGTTAATAAAAAAAAATTGCCTATATTAATATTATAAACTATATTTTATTTTAAAAAAAGAGTTAGTAAAAGTTCTTTCTTAAATTAATCCGCGAACTTTTAAGTAATTTTCTTAGTTAATTTAAATACCTTAAATCCCTTTTTTATACCCTTATTCTAATTAAGATTAAGGCAAATAATTATAAAAAAGGCCTACTAAATTTGCTTTTATAATAGGTGCTTGGCTTACTTTATTAATATAATTTTTAGGAAAGTTTAAATACTACTAATATTAGGTTAAGTTTAAATAAGCTTAATAATAAAAAGGTGTTTTTTATTAATAGCGGGGAAATATATCTTATTAATATTAAAGTTTATTTTTAAAAGGTATTTATAAAGCTAGTTTTTTTTTAAAATAATATTATATCCTAAAATATTTATTTTTTATAAATAATAAATATATTTTTAATTACTAAGCGCAAGTAGTACTTAAAAGCTTTTATATACTTTTACCTGCTATTTATTAACTATAGTAACTTTAAGTTTATTAAGTAAGCCTTTTACCTTATATAATTATAGTAGGTATAAATATTTTTTATTAATAAAAATTATCTTATACTTATATTAATAAGAACTTAAAAATACTTAGTACTAGCAAGGTTAGTACCTATGCTTGCCTAGTATTATAAAATATTTTTATTAATAGTATATAACTTAGTTTTAATAATTTAAAAAGTAAATAATATTATATAAGGCTTGGGGTTCTTTTACTTTAAGTTTTTAAAAAAAAATTTAAAAAGGTTAATAATAATAAAAAAAATATATTTAAAAGTTTTTATTATTTTAGTTATTAATATTTTTAAATTTAGTAGCTAGTCCTATTTTTTAAATAAGATAGCTTGGGATAGTTAAGGCAAAGGTACTTGTTATTATTATAATTAAAATAAAGGTAATTATAAGTATACTATCCCTTTTAGCTAATATTATTAGGGTTTAAATTAATATTAAATATAAGGGTGGACTAAAGGTTTTATACTTTTTTTAACTACCTTAACTAATAGGTTAATAACTTTAATTATAACCTTTTAGTACAGGATTTTTAACTAGGGCCTTAATTAAAGTAGTTTTAATAATACTTAAGTTTATAATATTTAGGTTATAGTGGCTAAATCCTTTACTAAAATTAAAATTATATAAAAAAAAATAATTACTAAAGCCTTTTTAAATAAATTTTTTTATATAAAGGCTTTACTTATATAAGGTAAAGTATTTAATTACTACTTTAAAAGTAATAAGGTAATTATAATTATAAATTTATTTAACTTAAAGTTTAGGCTTAGCCCTGTTAATAAAGTTTATAATTTAAACCTTTATAAATATAGGGTGTTTAAGCAGGCTAATAATAACTTAAAAGTAGTTATTATAACTTTATATTTTAATACTATTTTAGGTTATATTTTAGTATTAAAAATAGTGTTTTTAGGTATTAAAATACTTTTTAAAATTTTAATAAACCTAATTTTTAAGTTACTTAAAAGTAAAGATTTATTTAAGTATAGTTTTTTAATTTTTTTAAAACTAGCAAGTATTTTAGCGCTTTTTAGCCTGGCTAATAAAAAAGTTAGTAATAACTAGGATTTTTTTATACTTACTAAAGTTTTAGTTATAAAAAATATACTTATTATAAAAATAATAGTTTATATTTTAAATTTATATCTTAGCTATATTTAAGTTAATATAGTTTTTATACTTAGTAATACTTTTAAAGTTAAAAATTTTTTAAGTAATTAATTTTTTATTAAATAATTGGCCTTGGGCGTTTTTTTAGTACTTATAAAATAAATTATTTAAAATAATAAATTAAATAAATAGCCCTTGGGTTTTTTTATTTTAGCTAGTTTATTTTTAAAAAAACTTAATTTTTATATATTATAAGTTATACTACGCGATAACCACGGGGTTAGTAGGGTTAATTAGGTTTATAAAATATTTTATAATAATTAGTTAATTAAAGTTAGATAAAATACTAAGAAAGAGTCTTAATAAATTAAGAATTAAATAAGAAACTTAATTAAAATAATTAATATTTTTTTTTATTTTTTTTAGTAGTTTTTATAGCACAAGTGTTATTTTTACTTAATACCCTTAATTATTACCCTTACTTTAAAAAGCTAGTAATAATAATAGCTATTATAAAATTTTTTTTATATAATTAAGGTTAAGTTACTAATTAAAAAAATTTTAAATTTTTTTATTTATATAATTAAAAATATAATTTTTTAATTAAATATATAAGCAAGGTAATAACCCTTATTATTATTAATTATAAAAAAAATCCTAGCTGCCTTGCTGCCCGAGCGCGGAGTTTTTTAAAATAATAATTAAATAAATATTTTTTACTAGCGCTAATAAAAGGGGTTTTTAGGTTAAGTAATTATTAATTATTTTTATTAATATTTTTAGTATAGCTCTCGGGCCCTTTAAAAATTTTTTAAGCTTTAATTTTTTTTTTTTTACTAGAAAGGTACAGGTAGCGTTAAATAATTTATATTATTAGTAAGCCTTATTATAAATATATTATTAAATAACCTTAATAATTAGGCACGGTAATTACCTTATTACTATATTTAATTAAATTTTATAGTATTAAAAAAGCTTATTAATTAAATAATTAAAAATATACTATTAAATATAATAATACTAGCACTGGAAATTACCCAGCTAGTAAGGCTAGGTAATTAAAAAAAAATATATAAAAAAGAAATTAAATATAAAATTATTTAAAGATTTTTTATTAAGGCCTCCAAGTGCTTTATATAGCTTTTATCTAGGGTGGTAAGGCCTAAGTATTATTTTTTAAGGCTACTAATATTCCTAGGCCTTGGCATTGCCACGGCTAATAAAGTGGCCTAAGGCATTAACACCAGCAATGAAACCACAATATTATATAAAATTTTTAAAAAGGTAAGATAGTAAAATTTTTTTAAGCCTTACCTTTTAAAGGAAATAAGTTATTTAGTTTAATATTTAAGTTAGTAACCTTAATAATAAGGGTATTATTAAATATTAATAATATAGGTTTAGGTAAAAATAATAATTTTAAACTTTTTTATACTTAAGTTTATATTTTAAAAACCTTAATTAAAATAGCTTTAGTCTGCCTTTATTTATTTAAAAATTTAATTTAAAATACTATATTAATAATATTTAAAAATTAATAAAAAATATAATTTTAACTATAAAAGCGCCCTAGTACTTAAATATTTTTTATTAATAATAATAAAGCTTAATAAAGTATTTTTAACTAATAAAAATAAAGTATTTAAAACCTTAATAAATTTAACTAAAAAAATTACTTAAAAAACTAAATATATTATAATTTTTAACTTTTTTATATAAGCCTTACCTAAAGGCCTAAGGCCTTTAAATAATTTTTTAAGTTATTTTTATTTAAAAAATAAGTAGTATTTAAATATTTTTATATTTACACTTTTTATAATTACTTTTTAATTATTAAGGTAATTTAATATAAAACGCGCCTTTAATTTATTATTTAAATAATACTTAAAACCTAAGGTTTTTAAGCTAAGGTCCCTAGTTAAAGCTAATATTATATTAAATTTAATATTATATTAAATTTAATGCTATATTAAGTTTTATATAATAATTTATAATAATAAGGTTTATTAAGCTAAATAGGTACCTAAGGCATCCCACACGGGTGATGTTAACGCTTTGCAGTGGCATGACCTAGGTGCCTTAGGCATTACTTAATAGCGTGACCCGGATTAATGTCGGCCCTGACATAAACTAGTTTTAAAAAATACTTTTAAAGGTAGTAAAGTTAAAAATATTATTATTAAAGGTAGGCTTGTTATTATTAAATCAAAACTTTAAAGTAACTTTATAATAATTTTATATAAATTATATAAATTACTTAATAATATTTTTATAATTACTTTTAAGCTAGTAAGTATAGGCCTAATATATTTTAAAGTATTTATTATAAAAATAAATTACTTATTAATTTTTATTTATTACTAGCTTTATAAAAATAAAATTAATATAAATATAAATAAATAGCTTGGTAACTAGTTTTTAAGGTTATTTAAATATTTATTAAAAAGCTTAACTAACCTAGTAAGTATTATAGTGCTTAAGTAATTAAGAATTAAAAATATTAACTTTTTATATTATTATAAAAAAATACCTAAGTATTTTATTATTAATATATTTTAGGTATTAGTAAAAAGTTTTAAGATTTTTTTAAAGCTATACTTTTTAAATTAAAGTTTTAATTTTTTATTAAGTTAAAGTGTTAGCCTTTTTTAGCTTTAAAAAACCTTTTTTTAGTTTTACTATTTAAAGGCCTAAAAAATAATCTTTAAAATAAAAAACTAGTTTATTATTTTTAAGTATAAGGGTGTTAAAATCCTAGGTATATTTAGCTTTTTAAAAAGGTCTTATTATTATAATATTAAGGTAAAATTTAAAAGTATATATAATTTTATATAATATTAATAATATAATTTTTTTATTAAATACTTTTAAATAAATAAAAACTAATTTATAACCTTATATAACTATAATTATATTTTTAGCTTAAATATTACCACCTTAAAAGTAATTTAAAAAGGTAAAATAATTAAAATTATTATAAATATAAATAAAAGTACTAGTATTAAAAATAAAGATATTTTAAAATTTTAAATTACTTAAAATACTAAATACTAGGGCTGCTTTATAATATTTTTTAAAAGTTATAAATTATATATTTTTTAGCTATTTTACTAAGCTTTTTAATTTTTAGTATTTTTTTTATTTTTAAAAAGCTTGGTATTCTTAACCTTTAATTTTTAAAGCTTCTTGCTATATTTATTATTTTTTAAGTATTTTATTAATTTTTTTTTAGTTTTTTATTTATTTTATAAGACTTTAAATAATATAAATATATAAAGTTATAATAAAACTTTATAGCGTGTTTATATTTATAAGGATAAATTAATTTATTATTAATTAATATTTAAAAAGGTTTGTTAGTAAAAAAACCTTTAGTATTTAAATTATTAATAAAAAACTAATTTAATTTTTTAGCAAGTATAGTAAAGGCTATTCCTCCTGCAAAGGTTTTAGTAAAGCTATTAATAATAAAAAAATATTATTAAAACTTAAAAATAAAGGTAAGATAATTAGTCTTACTAAGTTTTTTATAATTTAATTAATTTATATGGCGCTTTGCATAAGCTATTAAGTATTTATTAATAATTTTTAAAAATATTATATTAGCTGTTTTATTATTAGCCTTGGGTTATTTAAAATATAAGATTTTTTAATAAGTATGCTTATAATTTTAAAGCTATTAGGTAACTTTTTCTTATTAAATTAATATAATAAAAGTAGTAATATAATTATTAAAAGCCTTAAATTTAATTTTAAAATTAATAAAAGTAAGTTATTACTTTAATTTAATAAAAACCTGTATAATAAGCTTATCCTTAATAAATTACTAAATAAAAAGTGTAATTAACTTTTATATAATATTATTAATATTTTAAATTTTTAAAAGAACATGCTTAGCGTGGTTTTATTTTTAATTAAATATTTTAAATACCTTTTTATTAATATTATTTTTAGGAAGTTAAGGGAGCTTAAAAAAAAAGTTTAGTAAATTATTTTTAAATTAAAATACTTTTAAATTTTTATAATAATTATAATATATAAAATATAATTATACTATACTAGCTAGTTTTTTTAAACTTTAAAAAAATTATTATATTTAAGGTACTAGTGGTAAAGCTTATAATAACTTTTAAATTAATAAATTAAGTATAAAAGTTAAGGTTTAATTAATATTTAATTTTTTAGGTGTAAATATAAAAAATAATTAATTATAAAAGGCCTTTATATAATAAAAGGGCTAGTACTTAGGGGATATAAATAGCTTTAAAAAATTTAAAAAAAATAAAAATTTAATAAACTAAATTATTAAGTAATTTTCCGGGCTTATAACTACAAGGCCCTTTAAATATCATATAAAAAAAAGCTATTAATTAAATAAAAAATATAATAATATTTAAAAGCTAGAGCTAACTAGGGTTTATATAAATAATTTAAGTTTTTAAAAATAATAAAAATTTTAAATACTTTTATTAATACTTTATAATATTTAATAAATTATAAATATTATAGTTATACAGGCAAGTAATTTAATAGTAGGCATTATAATATTTTAATTAAGACTGCCTAAGGCGCCTAAGCGCTGTTAAAGCGCTGCAGCGCTTCCTCATCGAACTAAGCGATCTCCACCATTGGCTGACACACAACAACGAGGAATGACGAAGTAGAAAGAAAAAGAGACGTCAGGACAACAAAAAAACCACGTCAGCAGAAACAAAGAGCGACAAGGAGAAAAGCGTAACGACGACACGAGCAACAGGGGAAAGGCAAAAGGGAGAAAATCGAAGACAAAACGAACGGCACGGGGCCAAGTATAGGGAACACGCAATGAACGGTCGCCTCGAGCGATCAGGGGGCCCAAGGGAAGGAAAGGAGCTCCTGGGCAACGCAGCGCATTCGAGGCAGTCCTCTAGTTGCTGGTCTGTAGAAAGACCATGAGCACGGCAGAATAGCTACAAGAAAGACACGTCAGCACATTACATTCCAGCGAAAGGCAAAGGAACTTACGCAGCCGTCGCCGCCAGCGCTTCGGCGGGGCTTGCCCTTGTGCCAATGGCAACTAGGGCCTGGAAAATCGCGATGACGACCGTGATAATGCTGAGTCTAGAACGCATCCCATCGATATACGCCAGTATCCAGAGAGGGCCCACGAGCATGACAATGCCAACGGCAACCGTAACGACCTTCAGGCAACCGTAACGACCTTCAGGCAATGTCTGATTTTGTCGTCATCCACCAACACGGTCTCCTCGTCTTCGTACTTTGGCAGCAGGGAGGGATGCGGATCCTTCCGCCAATATCGCAGTTCTCGGAAGAACGAGAACTTCTCGAGGAGGCGGTGGAGCGGACTCCTGTCGTCATCGACGAGGGCAACAAGATCAGGATGTTCGATGTATTGGCGTTCTTCGTACGCGATGGGATTGTCGTCGTTGTCTGTCGCGTGCGGCGGTCGCCTGTTCCAAAACCAGTTCTTCAGACTGTCGATGTCAATTTGCGACGGCGCTGGGCGATCCCTGACATGCCGGGCTGCTATTCGCCATACTTCACGAGGATTTCCACTGCCTCGACATTGTCGCTGCGGACAGCCTGATGGAGAGGGTGTTGTACGTGATGTACATTCAGTAACTCAGATACTGCCTGCATGGCCGTGGACCTGTGGGACCTGCATTAAACCATTAGCAGAAGATGACATACAGTGGAACACAACGTACTCATGACGATTCGGAGGATTGACTATGAATTCAAGAACAGCTCGCAGCCTGTCCACATTCTCAAAGGAGACGGCTGCATTAACCGCCGTCCAGTCTCCCGTGAGCCATTCAGGCCATGCGTCTTGAAACTGCGGCATCATCTGCTCCAGGATTGCATTGCATTTCAGAAACTCCAAGGCAAACTGGGTTATTCCTTCACTTGCATCGGTACCCTTATGAAATTCTATTCACTCTCCCTCGTTGTGTCTTATAAGCCAGAGCGCCAGGGCGTTCTCTCCGTGTCGCAAGGCACACTCAAGAGGTACGCAACAATCGGGGAGAGGGCTGTCCATTGAGCAACCCAGAGCCCGCAGTTGTTTGCAGATCGAGAGGTCACCGGTTTCTATGGCCTTGCGTAGAACACGTAGCCGTTCTGATTTGAGCGTTTTCTCTCCGTATATTCTCACTAAATCTTCACGGTCATTTCCTCCGAGGACCTTAATGGTGATCCGAGTGTCAATACCCATAGTCTTCACGCTGCCCGGTGTAGCGCTAATTTCAGCAAGGTAGTCGATGATGTATTTTGGCATGGCATACTGAACTGGAATGTCGAGTGGTGTCTCTTGGAGGTCACTTAATGCATTGATGCCACAACACCTTGAGTTTAGATACTCCAAGATTTTCTTCCCTATAGATGTCTGATGAGCCATATGCTGCTGCAAAATTTGCACATGTGTAGCCAAGGCCCGCCGGTACATTGATATTTGACAACACGCCCTCCTTGACCAAGTATTTCAGGCAGTCCAGAGACCCAGTAATAGCTGCTATATGGAGCGCATTACATTGGGGGATCTCGCGCCCCTTAAGGAGTTTTGAAGATACCACATGGCCATAAAAAGAGGAATCAAGGTCAAATGTTTTTGTCCACTTAATGTTGAAGGAATGGTTTCTTAGGATTTGAAGCCCAGCGACTTTATGCATCCACATGAACTCTAGCATTGCTGGAAGCTCGTCGTGAGAGGCGTTGTTAGGGTCGGCACCGTTCTTTAGCAGAAGCTGCATGGTCTCCACGGAATATTCGCGGGCATGGTAAAGGACTACAGGCCTTGAGTTAATGGCGCGAGCATTAAGATCACCCCTTTCTGAAGAAGCATCTGTAACTTCTCCGTCCTCCATGGGACCTCCTTGGCAACTAAAAGGTGAGTTAGCGGCAACTTGCACGTACTGTTCAATGTGTTCGGTCCACTAACGTTGGCGTTTAACAGCAGGAGCGCGAAGGTTCATGGCGAACAGTGACACCTTGGCCGGCAGGTATAGTGCAGATAGGATTCCTTGTTAACATGCTCAAGAACATTGGTACCGAGGATGAGAGCTTTATGTATTACGGCCGCCTAATCCCTATATGTATTGGTTCCTCCACGATCCCTCAGGCTCTTTGAGATAGCTGGGTTTCAGAATTTTAAGGATAATTAATTTAAATTCTGCCAAGTCATCCGCATCCACCTCAGCATCCTGGATAGCGGTAAGAATCGCATCGACTATCGGTTCAAAGGCCGGACAAGCCCTCTCGGCCTCATAGGCAGCAAAAATCTCGTGATGCAAGAATATCTCCAGGACATGGTAAGCCCAGTCAGAGGGATCGGCTGGTATGACCTCAGAACAAAGGAACTCGAGAATATCCGCTTTCAGCACATCGTCCTGAGGTATTAGCTCTCCCAAGAGCCCATCGGCGACCTCGTCATCGAAGCCTGGCAACTGTTTGAGCAGAGCTTCGATCAGCAGCCGCCCCTTATGACGTTGGCTGCAGCAGTTCTCGCGAAGAGATTTCAAGGAACGAACCGATTGTATAGAACTTGACGGGGAAATGTGATGCAGAGGGAAGGGTTCTTTCCCAAGTGAGATGTTGGTGGCGACGAACGCTTCTATAACACTGTCTAAGCCAGCTTTCAGCACTTCTTCATAGGGTGTGACGGAGCCAGTGAAACACCTGTCTGTGAGATAGTGTGGTAACAGTGATAAAATGATGTCATTTTCGGCTGCGGATAAGGCAACTGCCATCGGCGTGCACCCGTCATCATTGAGTTCCTCCAGTCGGGCTTGTCGATCCAAGTGTTTGTCCACCAAAGGCTTGACAATATAATCACGCCGCCAGGCTTCTCTTCCTTTTACTCTCAGGTGAAATGGGGTGTTACCTTGGTGATCTTTTACACCATTGGAAGCTCCATGTTCTAGGAGTATATGGGCGCAACTGTCTGTCGCATCGTGCAGTGGCACACGTCCCATAGTATCCTGCGCTGAGACATCCATACCAGCGTCAAGTAGATGTTTTAGTGCCCGAGTAGAATTCTTCCTTGCAGCTATCTGCAACAAGGAAATCCCATCTTCCTGTGTCTCGCAATATGGTTTGGATCTCGGGTCCAATATCAGGTCACTTAGCTTCGACACATTGTCATATTCGATAGCTGCTTCCAATGTCGAGTTGTATGCATTGTCCGAAAGCCCTGTTGCCTCGACCATAATAGAAAGATGATGACGGACGCTTGCCTTATTAATTGCATGACGCAAATATGCCCTTGTATAATTGTCATGAATCCCAGTTCGAGCGGCAGAGCGTATCTCAGTCAATACCCTTGCCAAGCGTGTCACATCCAACAATAGCCGGTCCAACACCTGAAATACCTCGTGAAGCTATTTAATTGATTGGCCGTGGACCTGGGCGCCCGAAATCATCGCTTTTAAGAATAGAGCCATGGAGCTCGTGATGTCGCTGTGACCTGCTAGTCGCACGATAAGGTCTAGCAGCGAGTAGCGCATTGAGCCAAGACTGACAACTTGTGTGGCTATGGTAATCCGTGGGAGCAACTATGTCACCAAATCCAGCCATAGAATGCAGGTGGCTGATGTGTTCGGCCCCATCCAGTCATAGAACAGGGACTCCATTATCGTCTCGTTGTCATGCTCAAATTGATGATCCTTGGGAACATCGTAAAGGAGCACTGGCAAGCCAAAGAGCAGACATTCAACCGGAGAGGCGATGCTGCTCACTGATTGAAACAAAGCTGCATTTTCATCAATTGACCTATAGATCAAGTGCTCCAGGCTTAGAATACTAGCCATATGAATAGTCGTGAAATCGGCATGGATAATCTTCGCAACGATATCAGACGGGTCGACACCAAGGCCATATTCATCCCGTACACGGAAGGAGAATGTAACACATCACAGGAGGAATTGTGGGGTTTTACGCAGCTGAAATAATTCATCGAAAAACTCGAAAGCGCAACTCCGCAGAGAATTGGTATGCTCCGGATTGGAGTGCATGGCCGCCCCAGCGAGGCTCATCCTCAACCAGGAGGGCCAATACCATGTTGCAAAGTGATAAAAACGGTGGTTGATTCGGGTTCTCTCCACGGCCTTCACAGCGTTCGCCGGTGCTGAAAGACAGCTGCTGAAATCATCCAGGTTGACGAATCGGAGGCAGAAATGGACGAGTAGTCAATCTGGACGTGGGGTGATGTGGTAAATTTGCAGGCCTAATTCTGGATCCTGTAGATAAGGCGATTCAAGGAACTCCCTAACGGGGAAGTGCGCAAATTCAAAATGGGATCCATCATTGGACTTTCGTAGGGTGCTGCTGCAGACCGGTGCAGTCTCCTCTTCTGGGACAGCGTTATTTTCTCCTATATATAAATCGCCCTAGCGAAGAGCAAGCGCATCACTTAGTTGCGGTATTGATATCTCCCTCCCTGCAGCTGCCACCATTCGCAAAGTCATTTGCATGATGTGTGAAGATGCTGGAACGACGTTCCGTAGAATTCGTTCATATGTTGCATTCAGAGTTGGTGGCAATTTCCCTAATGCCTCCTTGCAGAAATCGCACAGATAGTCCATTTGACAGCTGACCCAAAGGAACCTGAGGCAGAACCTGTCAGCCTTTAGTCATGCACAGTGTAATCTGGGAGAAGACCTACATCCCCTGACCTCCCTGTATTAATGCCTCGATAATCTCTCCTTCCAAGCTTGGTCGGCGAATGCGCAGTTTCTGTTCCTGAATTCTCTGTTTCAACTCTGCGCGGACGTACATATCTACATCTGCGCTCTGAGCAGCGATCTCGATGTGATGAAATGTCCCGTCTAGAAGCACCCGGATATGCTCTTCCACACGACTTAGTAACGCCACTGAGGTCGACGGGGCTTTGCATATTGGGGATGCAAGGTACTCGGTTACTTTTGACTGAAGACCATCAACGACTAGTAATACCTGGTCGAAGCACTGGGTCATCTCTACCAGCTTCTCAATAAGGACTGCGGCCTCGGGGGACCTAGGCAAGCTGTTCCCGGGGTTTAGGTCTTTGTAGTAGGCGGCCATTATTCCGAAGGCATCGTGGCTCTGTCTGGCAAGTTGTGAAGCCAAGCAGCTCAGAATATTGACCTCTTCCAGAGACTCCAGTTCCTTGTAATCGCAGAAGAAGAAACAGCACCCTTTGTTTGAACCAACGTATTGCGTCGCTGCTAGGCACTCTTGAATCATCAAGCCTGCCAGAACAGTCTTCCCGGCACCTGGAATGCCACTCAGCCAGGGTTTGCCATTTCGAGAGCCAAGCCAGTCCTTAAATTCGTCGCCCTCGGTGAGCCATAGTCCGGTGTTTTGATGCCAAAGGTTAATGCTTGTCTGGAGAGTAGGCTTTGGATTATAGCCCATGAAGAAGTCCAATACATCGAAGAAGTCCAATACATCCTGGTGGTATTTTTTTCACCAGAATCCGGGTTTGAATCTGCTCCAGCGTATGTTTGACTTTGGCAAGGTCGTTACCAATCTCATCCTGTCTGGTGAGGGTTTTCAGCTTAGCGTGAGTCCGCGGAAAGGGCCAGCGTCATTGTCGCCTTGTGGGTAGATATCTCGTCAAGTAACGCTTTGAGCTCTTTGGAAGTATACGGCGATTTGAGTCTGGTAGCAGCGGCAGTTGCACGTCCATGACTCCAATCGAGTCCTGCAGCCGTTTTTTTTGGAGGCGCAATTTGATTTCCTGGACGGTCTGCCGGCAAGGGTTGACATGATGGAGGCGGAAAGTTGTGCTGCGCCCGTCATCCTCGAACGACCTAGCGAGCAAAGAAAGCCGATAGAGCAATACGGAAGGGTTTTGGATTTCCGTAAACAGGCTAAGGATATCCTTCTTTGCGTCTTTGACTGCGCGATTGTTTACGGGCTGAAACACTTCCTCTGCCAGGGAAATCAGGTCGGCGACGCTAAGAGCGATGGAAAGAGGGTCAGACATTTCCTTGGTACATGAATCACATACAGCGCAGCGAAAACAGGTATGAGGATTCTTGTCGACTGGGAGGCGAATCAGCAGAGGGCGACCTGTATAAGCATAGTCACATTCGACCGGCACTGCCCCGCGCGAGGCTGCTTCGCCTGTAACCAATCATTGTTAGCAGAGCTCGTGCAACCGCACCGTAAGATCTTCTGCTGGGAGGACATACCATCGAAAGCTATCGCTATTTGAATAGCGCTCAACCAGCTGAGGTGACGATTGCGTTGGCAGACAAACTGGAGAGTCGGTGCTATCCCCGCCACCGCCGCGGAAGGCGGCCCTGAAGCAGAAGAGCAAGCTCTGCCCAAAGCTGCCTTCCCAGAGGTGGACTGGGTGCCCACTTTTCGCGTTTTCGGGCTGAGTTGTCGGCGAGGGCAGGGATGCATCGCCTCCTCGAATCAGGACCCTCCTGATCACTCAACATCCTAGCGTTTTGCGGTCGGCTACATGCTGGGTGTGACCACCATCATCTTCCGACGTTCTGGCCGGGACCGTTCGATATGTAGTTGCCCAGCTGAACTATCTGTTGCACGGCCATCAGAAAATTCTTGGGCTTCCCCAACAACCTCACCCCGTCCCTGTTGAAGAGGTGAAAGGGCTCGATGGAATGCCATGTCATTGAGGTGGATCTGATAATTTAGCTAAGATGAAGCTATTCGGAGATCATGGTCTCTGTGGGCGCAACTAACCTAATGAGGTTAGTGTGATCCTCAAGTCTCGTCAATTCGGTGCCGCGTACCAAAGTCCTAGTCTTGTTCTTGCCCCCGGTGGAAGTCTACGGTATACGGGGCTAAAGCCTATAGGCACAAGAGCATGCTGGAAAATCTATTAGTTTAATCCTGCAGTGTCTTGGTGGGCGTAATGCACTGCTTTGCAGTGTTGCTCTTGGCGCCCAGATCTACCCCGCTTTACGTATCTTACTAGATATAGCGCCCAATGAACCGGATGACTTTCTTAGCGCGACCGAGTGAATCGGATGACTTTCTGACAAAAATGACCTAAAGGAGTTTAGCGCCACGTTTTGGCCAGTAATCGTAGACCCACAAAAAAGCTCGTTGGCCAATAGAACGCCGCCACGGCCAACGTCACCTCCTTCACCACCAAGGCCAGGCTCTGAATAGCCTCAATTTCCGTTTTAGGACCAAGCTGGCGGGCGTACAAGGCCTCCGCAACATCCACTGCAGCTCCCGCTACGACCGCTACAATCTCCGCTCTGAATAGCTTCAATTTAGCCGTGTTAGGAAGGAACTGGCAGGCGTACGAGGCCTCTGCGGGCGCGCGTCAGATAATTACCCCTTTTTGAATTAACCAATGAGATTCCTGCATTCTATTGACGTAAATATAACTTTTAGACATTCGAAATAGCTTCAGAATGCTCAGTTTAGTTAGGATTATGAAGAATTAATTTTATTAAACAAGGGTACTATTTTGTTTGGCCGGGGTCGAGCCTCGGAGAACAATTTTACTAGTAAATTACTAGGCAAGTTGTGTGACGGGGCCAAAACAGGGCTCTGTCAGAAAGTCATCCCGTTCACTCGGTCGCGCTAAGAAAGTCATCCGGTTCATTGGGCGCTAGATATAGGTAAGCTCAACCTCATATTCGTGAATCTGACTTCAGGCGCTATAAATCCACCTGCACGAAATATTGGCCCTTACGCCGTTTGTTCTGATATGGATGGTTTGTCCTTAGCGGCGAGCATCGTGGCGGCCATTCAACTGACAAGAAGCCTTGTGGAGATTTGCGGAAGCTATATTGGCCATGTGAAAAATGCACAGGACGATATTTTGACCCTGCAAAAGGCAACTGCAAAGCTTCAATGGACACTCGAAGTCCTGGAGAGCCTTGTCCATAATCTCGATGGAAGAGCCCTATCCAACTCACGACTAAACGACAATATCACGGATTGCTTCTCCAACCTACGGCTTTAGAAACAAGGCTCGATCCGGAAACGGGAAAGACTGGTGTAAAGTGGCCCCTAAACCAAGCAGAACTGGAGGAAGTTACTCGAGATCTCCAGGGATACCAATCTTTATTCACCTCGTTCTTACAGGAGTGTCAGCTGTACGTTCAAGCATGATTATATGGCTATTTATATTTTTCTCTCTGACGATTGGTAGGACTCATGAATCGGTTCTTGCAAATTTGGAACATGTGAGGGAGGCAGAATATTCTCCATATCCTTATAGAGGAGACAGCTGTCTCCCTGGTACTAGGACTGAGCTCCTTCAGGAGATAATGGATTGGGCTATGTCACCCTCCCAGAAAAGTATTTTCTGGTTGAGTGGAATGGGCGCGACAGGAAAGTCCACAATATCTCGGACGGTGGCAAGGTCGCTCCAAGATACCAACGATCTGGGTGCCAGCTTCTTTTTTAATGCTGGCAACGGAGATTGTTGCAACGCAAAGAAGTTTTTCCCGACACTGGCAAGGCAACTAATTCTCAAAATCCCCGAGCTGGGCTTTGGCGTGCAGAAGGCGCTCAAGGACGACCCGGGCATTGCTTCAAAATCGCTTGAAGAACAGTTTAACAAACTACTACTTCAACCGCTTCTCGATCTTGACAAATCCGGCCAGCAGACACGATCTGCTGTGATTGTGGTTGACGCTTTAGATGAGTGCAAGCCCGACGACGATGTTCGAAATGTAGTCCGACTGTTACGTCTTCTACGAAAAGCAAAAACTGTTCGCGTGCGGGTGTTTATAACTAGCAGACCGGAGGTTCCAATTCAACTTGGCTTCGGAGGGGTTGAGGGTACTGGCGATTACCAGGACATAGAGCTTCATGATATGTCCACAACCCCCGAAACGATGCAGCGCGACATATCTTTATTCATGCAGGACCAATTTGCCAAGATCAGACATAGAGAGAATCTCTCTTGGGACTGGCCTGGAGATGATATTATTCAGACTCTTTCAGAACTCTCGTTCCCGTCTTTTCGTCACGCCATACGTGTGTGTCATACCTTGGGGGATTCTCCAGATCCGGTGGACACTCTCGCCAAGATTCTTCAACAGCAAAGCGGGGATGGTGAAACACAGGAAAGTGAACACACTGAGGCTGAAGATGATAAAGGGAGCTCAAAGTGGGATGCAAGTGACATTGAAAGCATTTTCTCCACAAATTCAATGTCTTCCCAATCGTCCCACCCTGACCACCCTGAGATCACCGCGATTGCTATAATTGAACTAACCAATATGCTTTTGGATGACCAAGATTTGAAGCTTCTATATCCATTGGCAATCTCGAAGGTTGGCCCCGATAGGTTTCAGAGGAACTTTGCCCGCATACTCAAACATTATGGGAGAAGCTTGCATGGTGAAGCTTCAAATGAAGTTCAGCGTCAAGCGGCACAATTCGTCCGGCTGTCTGCACGGAGGACAGCAGCCAAAATCCGCATAGCCTGCTTGCAGGATAGCCCCGAGCTTCCCTTAGGAACAAAAGTGGAATCAGAAGAATCGAACTTGGTCCTCAACGCGTGGCTAGTGGCGCAAATGGAAAATCATGCATACTCTGGTGCAGACGTGAATGAAATATCTGAGGACAGCGATTCAAGCAGTTCCGAAAGCGGCCCTCAAAGCTCACTCAGCACTCTGAAAGAGGTAAAAGAGTTTATGGTATCAACAAAAGCATTTCGTGGCCTACGTCAAGAATTTCGAGAATGGTTGGAAGTCAAAAGCAAAGGTAGCCGCGAAGGTCCAATCGAGGAAATAAAGGAGTCTCCCGCAGTCCACGGAAGCGACAGCACCTTGAACCCAAATATCACGCCAGGTTAGCTTTCGAAACTGGAATGCCTGCCGTTAGTTATGCTGATATGGCCACAGATTTTGGACTTGACGAAGATCCTATCAGTTCTACTCAACCCCTAAAAGATCATGGTAGCCCCATCGACGAGGTTACGGCCGAGCCTCCAAAGACAGGGGAATTAACCAGACTGTCAACCTGGTGGATTCGGTTAATGAATATGATTGTTCCACCCGCAGCTGGTTATCAGCGGATTTCGTATATATGCGTGAGTTTTCCTGCAATTGCTGCGGAAGGAGCGTTAATAATACTCTAGGGCTGTGGAGAACTTTCATACCTTGATGTTCGAGAGCTATCTGCGGGTGGGATTGAAAGGTTCCGGTGAAAACTTCTTAACAGCGTCGCTGCTGTTAGCAGTATGCCACACCATGATGCGTCGCCTGGTTCGAGTCGTCTAGAGCCTCCCCCTCGAGTGCATTTAAATGACCAATTTATCTCGAACCCCGCCAGAGGAAGCACTGGAAACCCATTGGTCCCATACCATTTCCCATCCCAGTCGATTCCAGCCGAGAATATCCAAGCATATAGCACAACACCCCAGATTCAGGATGCTCAATTCGTTCTCTTATGCATGAGCGCAAGAAGCTCAACCGTTCTGGTCCATATCGAAGTGAGCACCCTCACCAATGACCATTACTTTTTCCAGCAAGTACGTCAAGAATATCAGAAACTTTGTCATGAGCAAGGATTCAGACTTTCAAGGATCGTTCCCTTGTGGGCTTGTAATTTCGGCCGCGCAATTGCAATGCGGCTGCCACGGCTCCCATCAGTATGGCCGCTCTTTCGGTTCCGTTGGATACATTTCTCTGCTATGCCTGAAATACATCTCCACAAGATTGTATCTGGAGATTTTGTCCGAGTACGTATACGTATAAGGCATTCTTGCATACACCACCACCCACACCACCCAACCATCAGATCAGATCAGTGAATGACAGGCTAACTCTTCCTTTCCTTCATAGTTCTCACCAATTCCTATTGGAATCACTTGTTGTCCCTCGTGGTTCAAGACGAGAGAATTTCCTCCAGAAGTCGAGGTTACGACAAGAAGATACCTCTACGAGCCAGTACCAATGGAAGACGTTGAATTGTCTCATATCCCGTTGCAACACCTGTTAAAACCGGGACCCCACACTGACACGTTCTGGATGACCATGATTCCCAAGAAACTCCGAGATCCTTTAGTCCGAAGCCCTGGAACTAACCGCCATGTTAGAGGATGGGGTGTCCGTATTAACGAGGGTCTGAATTGGGTCTTTGTCTTACCATTTATGCTCGTCATGCTCTTAGCAGTTGGCGTCAGCGTAATCATTTACGCAGCACTCACGTCGGATAACTCGTCGGCTTTTAGCCTGGGAGCGTTCTTGGTGTCGCTACTTACCGTCTATCTTACGTATCAATATCTTGCATGGAAAGATGATACTTAATTCGATGAAAGTGCATATTTGTGATGAGCCTTCAATAGAGACTTGCTTTGGAGGAAGCGGCTTTGCCAGGGAGGTACACAAAGCATCAAGCCATGAAACAGTGAACCTAGCTTCGCACCGTCCTATACTACTTCGCTTCCAGAGGAACCCCGGGATCAAAGGCAAGTGGTTCTTGATCGTGCTGGACACAGCGACAAACCAGCGGACCAGGGCAGGGCTCCAAGAATCAGCTCCGAGCTCCAGGGCACTGAGCTCGTTGCGGTGCTTCAACCGCCGCATATATCAACGAGCTCGAGAATATGTGAAGTACTGCAAGCAGACACGGTTAAGGGCCTCGAGATAGACATACTAGATGATGGGTTGCGGAAAGATCGGGGCTAATAATATCTAAATTCAACGAGGTAGGAAGTGACAGGTAGACCGGCAAGAAGAAAAACCAACAGGAACAACCAACAAACAAACAAAAAGAAACAAGAAGAGACAAAAACACAACAAGAAGGACAAACCAAAGCACGAACACCAGCGGCCTAAAGGGTTTAGCCGGTAAGACTCAGCGAAGCAACAGGTGGCGGTAAATGGTGTAGCGCTTACAATAGATCCACGGGACCACCTCCTGGTCAATCGTGCACCAACCCGCGTCCGCAGTGACAGGCAGCTTATTCATAACAAAGACAGTGTCGGGTGGAGGTGATCCCTCCAGGAGATGAGGTAGCTTGTTCTCTTTCATTAGGCGGGCACGGTACTCCAGCAGGGGCTCAAAGATGTTGCAGTCAGCTGCGACCTCCACGTGTCCTCGGAGTTGGTCCCAGAACAGTTGCAGCTCAGGCACGTCCAGCTGGTACTTTGTAACTGTGCGCTCGCCGGGAACCTTCCGCTCCGCGAGGTCATACAACATCGCGAACCAGAGCCAGTCCAGACGGCGGAAAATGTGCAGACTCTGGCAGAGGCAGAGGAGGGCCATCTTGACATGGGCTGCTGCCACCAGGGTTTTGACGTGGTAAAGGGTTGACCATGGGCCCGAGCTTCGTCGGGTCTCGCCGGTTGCGGTTGGCATGTACTGAGTATACTCTTCAGGGCCAGGCCAGGCAGGCTGGTCACGGTCGGACAGGCGGGCCGCGTCAGTTGAGAGGACAAAGTAAGGGTCGTCTTGCGCTGGTGGTCCGACATGGAAATCCTCATCCTTGATCCACCAGAGAAGGCGCGACTTGTAATGTAGGTGGACAATCAGATCATCAGGCATATGAAAGTGAGCATAGCCAGGGGGGTGAAATTGGTCTCTACAGATCAGTAACTGCACATGGCGCTTAACAGCTTGCTGCTCAAGTGTTTGCTGCGGAAGCTGGTAGATCCCAGGGAAGCGGTCTTCCAGGACTTCAATACATGTCGAATCCCGGGGTGGCCTGCTGCAGTAGCCCGTTCGTTTGACGGGAATGCAACGTTTGATGACTCTGGACGAATATTAGCGGCGAAGTGGCAGCGGGGCAGGCACTCACTCAGACCGCTACCGACCGGCCTGATCGGTGGAGCAGAAGAAGATTCATACCTTTTGATGTGCTCGGATCGATTGATATTGTAGCTGAGTTGATAGCCAAGCCTGTTGAGTTGCCTGAAAACCGCCTTACTCGTTGCCGACTTCGAAGTCGGGTGAGGTCAAGATTCGCGCGTTGGGCAAGGATGTTTTCTGCCAAAGGCGGCGACAGATTAGGTCTAGTTCCCGAGACAGCAAAGCCATGCTAGATACGGAGTACGGTACAGCCTTAGGTACAGTGAACTGTGCTGACTTTGCAGAGCAATCACCATTAGCTCTGTTTTGCTTCAGAAAAAGCAGCACTATACAACCTCTGGTCTGCAGGGAAAAGCTTCTGTACTGTGAACCGTACTACAGAGTGCGGAAGTTTCTAGGATAGACTGGAGTAGGCCAATAAAATATATTCCAGCACTTGTGAACGATTCAATGGGTCGACAGTGACACAAGCTATTCAACCTGGTAAGGACCGCCGGAGCGAAAGACGATCTGCGCTCATCCAAAAACATGGACCTAATCAGGTCCCTGCAGCACTGCGCCCAGAGCCTAGCCGTCACAAGCGTTTCCTTCGATCGATCATCCCCCATCCAAGCTTCTCTTGCCAGGCAAATCTCGCTCAACCAACATCTCAGCAGGCAGGCCGATTCGCAGCTGACCGGAAGCTGACACCCATCCCGGCCCTTACGTGATGCTTCGCAATCCTGACCAAGGCGCCGTCCGACAACATAAAAACTCGACCAAAAACCATCCCTGCGCTCTCCTCATCTCATCTCCAGTATCACCACCACGCCCAAAATGCCCTGGCCGTGGCCTCACCAACCATCCTCCACCTTCTGGCGACCATCCGCCCACCGACCACCCCCCGACTCCAGCGCCCCCATCCCCTTCGCCGGCCGCCTCGGCGCAAACCAAGAATTCTCCCTTGACAAGCAAGACACGCAGCAAATCGAGCTGCTGCAGAAATTCCCCGATGCCGCGCCCTGGATCCCGCTGGGTGAGTCCCTCGACCTGAGACACATTCTCCAGCTCGGGCTGTGGAAGGCCGCAGTGATCGAGGGCGTGGGGAGCTGTTTCCTCGTTTATCTGACTTGCTTTGTATCCGTTGGATTGGGGGAGTTGGTATCGTGTGTTTTGCACTTCACTTTCACGTCTGGAGCGGTAATCCAGCTAATCAAGCCACCTAGTACATTCGCGTCCGGCCCCCTCGTCCCATCTCTACTCGGCGCCTGCACAGCCCTAATCTCCCTCCCGCTGTTCATCTTCGCGACGGGACCCGTCTCAGGCGCGCATCTTAACCCGACGATCACGCTGGGGACGTTCTTTGGTCGACTGGCGACCCTCCCGCGGTGTATTCTGTACATTGCGTTCCAGACATTCGGGGCCGCGATCGCGGGGTTGTTGTTGCGGGCGAGCTTTGATACGAGGGATGTATGTTACCCACACAAATACCCCTGTAAACAAATCCAGAGAAGAGAGTACGGTAGAGCACTAATAAACTTCCCAGTTCACCGTCCCCGGCTGCTCCGTCGACACATCGCTCATCACCCTCCGCAGCGCCTTCACAATCGAGTTCACAACGGACTTCGCCCTGCTCTTCCTCTCCTTCGGGGTGGGCTTGGATCCGCGGCAGAAGGACGTCTTCGGCCCAGCGCTGGGTCCCATCCTCGTCGGGCTCGTGCTGGCAATGTGCACCTTTTTCACGGGGATCAGTCGCCCGGGATACCCGGGGTTCTGTACGTGTTTCCGTTTCCCACACATGCGTGTAATGCTTTAGCGGGCATCGGTCGACTAACTTGCATTGCTAGCGGGCAACCCAGCGCGGTGTTTCGGCGCAATGGTAGGCTCGCACTTCGCCGCGTACCACTGGATCCACTGGGTCGGGCCCCTAACGGCGTCGATTGCGCACGGAGTGTTGTATTATCTCTTCCCGCCGTACTCGCAGCGCCCGCACTCGCCTGCGGAAGACGGAATTGTCCGTTGAGGTTGGGTTGAGCGTTCTGGACGCTGGGTGGATGGGTATCACCTTGTATTGGATTGGTAGGCATTCGACATCGGTGGCCACCGTGATGATTCGGGCACGAGCACGGGGACATCCACCGAACCGAACCCACCTATTGTCCGGGGAGTCTGCTGCCTCGCCCTTATAGGTTGTTTACGCCTATCCGTGTGTCCAGTGGATTGCGTCGTGGGGAATTACGATACTAGAGCCGCCAACCTTCAAATTCGAGTCAAGTGGACATGTTGGGTGTCGTAAACGGACGACTGGATTAAGAGAAAGCTGTAAGCCGTCCCGTCCACGTTGAGGAGTAGAACCCTAAGAAGGTGGAGCCAGGGGCAAGCGCAAGGCCTCGTGCTGAAAATACCCTAAGCCTGGAGGATGCGGCCGGTTGAACGTACTTGACTCATCAGAGGACTCATGCGCTAGCTATGTACGGAGGCTCTCAGTCTATGGTACAAGTCCAGGTTCCGCGTGAGGGTACACCACCGCGGCAAGGAGCAAGAACAGTCTCCCGTAGTATCAGGTATCTTGAAGAATAATGTTGTCTTATCCTGCTAATCCCATTCGGTTTGCCATGTTCGAGGGGAGGAAGGTAGTAAAGCGGGAAGATGTTGTGCGTAATGCATTGAATCTAGCCAAGAATATTCGCAGGGCACTTTGACAGCCATGTATCCACCAATATCTAGTTATCTACCAAAACTGGTCCCTAAAAACTAACAACCATGTTTTTCAACGTCTCTGGATTCCCCTTCCCCTTCCTCAACCTCAAACACATACCCCAGCCGCTCAAGAGCCCTCTTAACAATATCCCCAACCCCATCCTCAACCATCATCTCGCTAACGACTTCCCCAGCCTTCGCCAACGTCCCACTCTTAACAGTAACAAGTTCATCCCGCCGCAACTTCTTCGTCGCCTCGTCCGTCCCCGCAGCAACCATGAAGATCCAACCCACAAGGAACGGCAGCTGCGTCTCAGCCTCCATGTACTCCGGGCCGAAAGCCCTGCGCAGGAACGGGTCCACGGCAGCGTGCAGTCTTCGGAGCATCTGCCAGCATAGCTGGTGGAGCGTCAGATAGTCGAAATTCATCTCGGGTGCTTCGACCTGGAGGGTATTGCGGAGGGTCGTGAGAAGCTCGGTGGGGGTTAGGCGGCGTGCGGTGTCCCAGCGCTGTCGGGCTGAGGATTTCGAGTTTGACAATTTCGATTCCTTGTTGCCGACGCGGCGGGACATAGTGAGCACGTCTCCGTCTTGATCCTGTTCTTGGCCTTCGAGTTCGATTTCCCAGACGCCGTCGGCGAGGATTTTCTCGAGCTCGGCTGCGCTGAACCCGGTCTTTCGCGATCCCTCGCAGTACCGCTCGAAGAACATACGTGAGATGTTGGCGATGGGTTGGATCCCCTTGGGGCCGCTCCTGGATTCCGGTAGACGGGGGGTGTGCCGTCGATTCCGTCCGTAGGCTGTAGCAGAGACGCCCGTGCTGAGGTTAAAGCGTTTCAAGTAATCTTCTGGGCGGGCTGGGCGGGCCCCAACGAAGATCTCGGGGTGCCAATATAGAATAAGGTCCATGTCGAACCAGGCGCCGGACATGAGCTTTTCCTGCTGGAGGGCATTGTACAAGTGAGCGGAGTACATGATCGAGCCCCATGCGCCTGCGAATGTAATGCCTATTTCCTGCCACATGGACTTGAGGTAGTAGGTGATCATTCCGCATAGGACGGGGTGCCACTTCGTGAGCTTGAACTCGTCTCCCGGTCGCCATATTAGCTTGAGACTTTGCTTCAGGGACATTGTCATATCGGTATGCACCCACATGTCGACGACGTCGAGGATATGCTGCATCACCTTGTCATTTTGCTTTGGCCAATTGTCGATGCGGAGATCCGCGTGAAACGCCATGTTCTTCCTGATCGATGTTCCGACAGTTTCGGCGTGGATAGCGAGTTCACCATGAGGCCGCTGAAAGTCGTCACGGAGGATACGATGGATGTCAAGAAAGACCTGGGCGGCAAAAACAAGCCAGAGGGGGATTTCCTTGGTGTCAAACATCTTCCGTAGCCCGCGTGTAAATTCATCTTCGTAGGATTGCGCTGGTCCGATCCGGTGCAGAGTAACAAACTCCGGAAGTATTTCCATCAAGATCATCTTGTCATGCAAGAAGTTCTCTTTCCCGCTCATCTCGTTCCTATATCTGGTCCTGTCAAGGTGGCCGTAGTATCCCGGTCTGTATTGCGGCACATTCCTTTTCTGCACTACTTCACGGAACGCGCTCAGAATTAACCAGGTCGGGTACATCAGCGTCTGCGCATCTTCATAGACCCGGAAATTCATATCGTCGCCAGGCTGCTCTCGAAAATTGGCGTCTTCTTCTTTAAGTATGCAAGATGCCACGAACATTCTCTTAAGCATTCCTTCCGATCCTCCAATTTTAACAAACAGATGCTGAATTTCTTCTTCCATGCGTTGCGCTATATCAAAAGCCGAGTTCGTCATGAGGGAAACAGACACCAGGTCAAACTCGGCGCAGCCGTAACTCGCCCAGGTTGTCATAAGGAGCCGTCGCAGCTCACGGTAATCCTTTAGAAGAAGGCTGAAAGCGACCAATGCCTCGCCAGCATCATGTCTCAGCTCAGCTTCGTAATCAACATCTGGCGTATCGTCCTTGAAGGTGGAGATGGTCACATCCGGAGCACGCAAGAACGCCTCAGATGGTTCCTGTACGTCGAGGCCATCGAACCTATTGGCGAGATTGTCGACTCTCCCGCCTACCGAGTCGTCATCTGCGCGTCGAGTCAAGGGATCATTGACTTGGGTGCTCGGCATCAAAGGCCGAAGAGCCTGCTGAACGTGCTCGAGAATGCCAATGAAGTAGTTATGCCGTTCGTCGGACTCTTGATCCTGGACCCCCAGGCCTAGACCATCTGAGAATCGTAGTCCATGACGCCGTCTGACAGCGATAGCTCTATTCAGGACAGCAGCGAAGCCTTCAGGAACACGGATCCGAGGACTGGTAGAGGCAGCGATGTAGTCGGCCAGGCTAACGAAGTCCTTCACGGCGAGGGTATGCTTGGCTACGACGGGATTGGCAGATGACTCTGGTTTCGCACCGGTCTCTTTGGCGAGCTTTCGCGCTTTTCCCTTGAGCCGTTTAGACTGTGGGGCGGCGGGCGTAGCAGGCGTCGTGGCTCCTCTCAGCGTCTCCACGGGAAAGCCACACTTCTTCGCGGTAGCGACCAGCCATGTGGCAACGGCGTCAGTGTCGGCTTTGTACTGTGTATAGCTGCTGGTGAAAAACTCTAGTCCCATTGCGGTGCTGCTGCTGGGAGAAAAGGAAGGTTGGGAGAAAGAAAGTTGCGTTGGAAAAGAGATTGGAAGTGGAACCAGGCGACTGCCAAGCCCCAGCCCAAAAGGTTCTGTTTGATCAATCACAAAAAGCAAAAGTCTTCATTTTCCAACTATCACGCAGAATCATCAGACTCTATGCCATCTATGCTTCCCTATCCATCTTTTCCTCCTCAACTTCAGGACCATGGGATCCCCATCCCGCTGCATCCTGTCCCCACCACAACCCATCCACCGACGCTTCAACTACCTTTCAACCACCGCCAAATGCACCGTGATGCTCACACTTAGATAAGCACCTTCTCAACATCGGCAAGAGTGCCGTTGACAATAGCGGCAGCGTGGTGGCGAGCGACGAGACCGTAAGCGAACTGGTACCTATCCGGAGTCAGCAATATCCACAATACCCTCTGAGCAAACTCACTGGTCAAGGAAGGGCAGCAGCTGGGCAAGACCAGGGGTGTTCCTCCAGTCGCGCATGAGGTCGCAAACAATGGCAAAGAAGCCCATGAGGGTGACGCCAGCCTTCTCCATGCGCCTGTTGGCATCCTCCGCGAGACGGACGTCGAAGGTTCCGCTGGCTTCGGTGTTGGCGTACACCTCGTAGCCCTCGTCGACAAGTGAGAGGGCCAGGAAGGCGGTGCCTGGTCGTTCACAGTTAGCGGAGCCTCGGAACAAGGAGTTGTGCGAGACGTACAAACTTCGGTCACGATTCCACCAACAATCAGCTGCTTCTTGCCCGTGGCCTTGACAGCGTTGCGGAACTCCTCGTTGTCCCAGGCGTTAACTTCGCCCTGGCGGCGGACGACCGTGACGTTCGGGTACATGTCAAGGATCTCCTTGAGCATCTGGCCGTTGGGGCCTTCGTCGGAGGAGGTGGTCAGCACGACGGGGATGTCGAAGGCCTTGCCGATGGCGGCGTGGGCGAGCATGTTGTTGCGGAAGTCGTTGGTGCTGTAGTCGCGGACGACGGTAGCAAGACCGACCTGGTGGTCGATGACCAGAAGGGCCTGTTCACGTTAATCCCTGCGCCATGATCGTCATCGTCAAGTGCACGACTTACAGCATTGTCCTTGTCAATCCGGTTCCAGGCGTTGACGGTGGCAGAGGCGGCCAGGACGAGGCCGGCCTGAAGAGCTTGGATGAAACGCATCTTGCTGTTGACTTTTCTTGATTGACTGGAATCGAGGCGAGAGGAGCTGGAAAGACAACCGAGGGCTTGAGACTGCTTTGCTTTGCTGCTGCTGCTGTTCTCTTCAACGCCGTCCTCGTCCCCCTATTTATACCCATCCCTTCTACCCCCTTCTCCCCTTCATCGCCTCGCCAACGGCCGTCGCGACCCCAACTCACGATTTCCAATCCTCAGGTCATCACCACAAATCTCCGGACGAACCGCCTGGCACCTTCAACGAACGTATCTATCTGCATTATGTTCCCTGACAAACAGATGCATAAGCCACAGTATATTGTCTGGCCAGTCAGAGGGCAGACAACCCTGCACCATCAAGCCGCGTGCGTTTTAAGCTGACTTAGCGCCTTGGTCGGCTAGGGTCTGGGCTTGGCGAGGCGGAGAAGGGGCGTTCGCTTGTGCGTGAGAAGGATCGGAGATGAGATTGGATCGTGGAGGTGGAGGAGCCTCGAGGGCTTTTTCTCGACTATCAGGCACAGAAGCCTCGACTTGACGGCCAGCGTTGTCATATTTTGACAGTATATCTTCCACTCCGACGCTGTAGGAGCTGTCATACACGTAGCCAGCCCACTTAGGGCAACCCGCCGCCCAACCAGGTCCAGACCGCAGAATTCTATCCCGGAAAACAATTCCAGAATCCATGTAGGTAGGTATGGGAAACCAAGCCTCTCACAGTACTTCTACTACTCCCACCGGCCCGGGTCTAGCATGATACCAATCTTACCCAACGGGAAGTCTCCAAGCCGTGAGGTCTGAATAAGAACTCAGTCAGCACCCAAAACCTGTCAAGTCGGTGACAGGCGGATCGAGCCGCCAGGCCCAATCCAATCTTCTTACTCCGTATCAACCCCGTATCTTAACAGCTCCCATCGGCCAGAGTCCGAGACCCCCGACTGACAATAAAATACAGTTGTACGGAGTACTACGGTAGTAACCACCAACGGTCCAAAGCCCACCGAGTCCGCACAGCGCAGTCGCAGTCGCAGTCGCAGTCGCAGTCCGAGCTCGGCGGCTGACAGATTGATAAGTCTTAGTCTTCGTCTGCAACGCCTAGGCCAGGGCTAAATTTCCACCACGGCAATTTGACTGGCGGCCGACCGGGCGCGACGGGCGGGGACGCAAAAGTGCGCTATTTGTGGAAAATAGTTCCCTCTCCGTATGTGCAGGGTTTCGTTGGACAGAAACGCCTGCAGTTGCTGCATCGTTGCCAGGTGCCCGGCTTGATAGGCGTTTGTTTTACTTGTAAGCTCTGCAGCTAGATTAGCCCGACCCTGGATTTTGGGGGCGGAGGGATCTGGCCTATAGCACCCGTCAAGTATCCTTCCTTTGCAGGCTAGCGTAGGCAGCCTCATTGCTATTTGCAAAGCACCTTCTTGTTTGGACGCACGGTCGTTTCTGCTTCTGGCCCTGGTCCTGGTCTTTTGGCTTTGGCTTTGGCTTTTAGCCTGATGGCCATGTGTCGGGCATGGGTTGGGATCCTGGATCGTGTTCGCTGCGTCCCTGATCCTGCAGCTGTGCGGTGCAGAGCAGAGATCCTGGTGGTTTCGGGCAATGGGGTCATGTGGTAGGTAGCGAGCATGTGAAGAGAGAAAAGTTACGCTGGCTGGGGTTGGGTTGGGATTGTCAAGTTGAGGCTGGAATGGTGTGGACCGGTGCAACGGTGAGGCGAGACTGAGAGGAGAGGAGATGTTATCTGATCGTGCGTGGGTCGCGTAGGAACTGAGAAATTGGGTCGGGCTGGGGTCGCGGCCTGCATCGGGATGGGGCCGTTCTTAAGCGGTAGGGGCAGATGGACAGAAATGCCTCAAGATTGAGGTTGAGGTACGATTGTAGAGCAAAGATAGAGAGATGGACGTGGAGATTCGTATATTCTATCATCCAAACCAAGAAAAACCAAAACCAAATAACAGAGAAGAGAGTCTAGTGTTGAACACCCCAACCCAAAAGCAACGCACGCTCAAAATCCTAATCCCAGCAGTATACCAACCCAATTAATCAAGCAATCAACATCTCAAGCCCGTCGCCCCTTCTTACTATCCCGCCCCTCATCCCCAGTATCACACCGATACCTCTCGGGGCCCTGTCCCTGCCCCTCCCCAAACAGCCCAAGCAGCGTCTGCATAACAATACAACTGCGCTCATACTCCATCCCCTTGCGCCAACACCCCGGCGAACACGAGCTCTCCACGCGCCTCATCAACTCATCCGTATCGGAATTGAGACTGCCATCGCGCCGCACAATATCCGCCATCACGCCGAGGATCTTCTCGCGCCACTTGCGCAGACTCTCGACCTCTTTCTCCAATCGCCGCTTATCGCTCTCAATTGTATCATTCCGCGATCGCATCGACTCTAACGATTTCGCCATGGCGTCGTGCTTCGCTTGTAACTCGTCCAGCCGCGACAGGAGCTCCGTCTTCTGCGCCTCCTTGCGCTCGCGGAACCGTCGCTGTGCCTGCCTATTCTGAGAGCGCCGGAGCGTTGTCTACACATACTATCAGCATCCTATCCCTTACAATCAAGTAGATTATTTGAGGGTGGTAGCTACCTTCTGCACCGTCTCACCCTCCCCAAACTCGGCATCATGAAACGCAGACGTAGACTGGCGATCACTCACGCTCACCGCAAGATGCGACATATGCGGCGAGGATTCCGTGGATGTAGACGGGAACGAAAAGACGTCGTCGGTGGTAGGCGTGTGAATTGGCGGCGACAGCGTGGAGAGGAATTGGAGGTTCTGTTCGGCGAAGTGTGGCGAGGACCAGTGCATCCCGTTTGGGTGTGCGAGCCGGGACTCTTCTCCGAGGTCGAGCGCGGGGTGCGATTTGGGGTGGTGTGCTGGCATTGCGTAGGCGTCGACGCCGCCCATGTAGTAGGAGGGTGTTTTGGGGGTGTTGTGGTACATTTTCTTTTATCTTATCCTCGAGACGAGAGCAGTGCAATGCAATTGAGAAAGGGGGAAGTTGATGAGACTGGGACTGAGACAATGTATCGCGGGCGCGGAGCGGCTCCATTTAACCAAGTGCGCGAAATGACGCTTTGCCTCGTCAAGCACGCTGCATCTGCGACTGGATTGCATTTTCATTTTCATTTTCATCGCTTCCGTTAAGCTTCTCCTGCGCGCGACACATGGTTCTGCGCTGCTAGTCCTGAATTGGGACGATGTTGGCAGGCTCTTATTGCTCCGGGACGCTAATCCTTGTGATAACGGGCAACGTGGTTTTCAGCCTTCGTTTGACAGGGATAGCGGTTCTTACGGAGTACGGAGTGGGCAGTTCGATAGATACGTCGGACGGGCTCCGTGCTACATTCTAGGATAATAGGATTGTGTACTATGCTCTAATCTAGTGTAGGGATGCAGGGTTCTCGCTTGGGATGAACACACCAAGGGAGTCTGACAGGATCTCTATTCTCTAGTGCCCAGGGATGCGATCTACAGGCGCTGAGGATTTGTGGAACGGGATCGGGCTGCTGCCGAGTCATGCTGGAGTATTCTTTAGACTCTTTAGTCCTTAATGAGGGCGCTATGTATACTGCTAAGAATAAGCTGCCATGTGGTCTCGCTGCATCGTCCAATCACATCGCCACATCATATTGCCAAATTCGGTTTAACTCTGAGGCTAGGCCCCATTCGTGCTAGGGCCATCTGTATCGTCAACATCAGAGCGTCTCCATCTACGCCCGTCTCCCCCGACTGCCCCCTTCTGTTTGGCACTTGTCCTTCAACTCGACCCGATCCCGTCCCATCGGACCCGACTGACACTGGCCCCCAGATCCGGGACCCAAAGTACGCCACTATCCAGCAGCCTGCAGCATAAGTCCACCTATAACGGGACGACTCGTTTGAAATTTCCTATCACGGTAGGCTGCACGGCCGCATCCACCCAGGCAAACGATGAAAGGAGCGCCACAAGCTTGTCGAGATTGTCCGCCCCTGCATCCTGAGACAGACGGGCCATGTATGAGACTAGCGGGCTTGGAGGATTCTCATCCTGCATGCTCATTGCTACAGCCACGCACCAGAGGATCAAAGGTTGCGAGACATCCTGCGCCTTCAGAAGGTCGAAGCGAGGGTATAATGCTTCGAGGAGTGCTTGTCTAAGGCGTTGAGAGCGGGGAATGGGGAAAGTGACGTGCACTGCATACAGAATCGCGCTCAGGCGAACGGTCAGGTAGATCTCCCGCAGCAGATCAGCTTCAGGCTCAGCCGCTGTCTGTCCCTTACACTCGATGATCGCTTCGATGGGGTCATTTTCATCTGGCAGCGAGAGCAGGCGGTGGTGGATTAGGTTCCGGCTATCGCCTAGCAAATCCAACACCGCCGGACTACATGTCTCTCCTGACTCCGAGTAGTGCTGCAGGACACTGGAGTACTGTCCGAGATGGATAAAAACAGAAGCAATCTCCTGTTTCACAGGCGGCCAAAGATAGAAGAGATCGTGGAACCCGGTCCCGGCCGTGTCTTGAACCAGACCTTTGAACAGCAAGCTCGGCGGCTGCAGATCCAACGGCTTCCCCTCGACGTCAACGATCGGGTAAACGGGTTTATTTAAAGTTTGTACGGCGCTCATCAGATCAGACAAGCAGAGCAGCCAAGCCAGGGCATACATCTGCAGGCTCTGGATCCCCCCATAGCGCGCCACAATGTCCTGCACAACCTTCCAATGCAGTGGGTGGTACTCCCGGGATCCGTAAAAGTCCAACGCATGTAGGTTCGTGAAGCCTGGCTTGAACGGGCTGGGATCCCGGTCGATTTTCGTCATCTGCCTGTCGTTAACCGCCAGGTAGAGGATGCACTTGACCATCGCATCGGGTGATCTGCCATCTGCCATTTTCCCGACCTCCTTCCGCAGCGCGCGCAGAGCAAGAGTCTTCAGCTCGAGCTGCTCCTTTGACTCCAACAGCGGCTCCGCAGCCCCATACGTAACGCGCACTATATCCCGGTGAAACGACGCACTCCAGAGGATAGTATACTTGATAAGCTCATTCGGGTCATTCCACGCAAACACCCACGCTTTGTAGCAATTAACCGCATAGTCGCCGGCCCGGAAATGCGGCCAGAGCGCCGTGGTCATGTAGTCCAGCAGCTCGTGCACCTTGTGCCGGGATGCCGTGGCATCTACCGGGACAAGCGGGTCCTTGCGTCCTGCAACCAGGGCCTGGGGACTGGGGAGCACGGGCACCGCTTGGTCATTGCTGACTCTGACAGCCGCAGGAGCCGCGACAACGGTCCCTCCACAAGCCGGACAGCGATCCGGGAGGCGTTGCGCCTGCAGGGCACCACCACTCTGGGTACGCTGCAGACTCTCCTTCGGGCGAAGTGCCGGTAAGCGGGAGTTTGCGCCTGCAGCAGGTGCCGTCACTGTCGTCTGACTCGCCCCCGGCGAATCAAGCTCAGACCCAGCGCTCCGTCCGAGCTCCACGATCGAGCCACATCTGCATATAGGTAGGGCTGATCCTGTCCCTGACCCTGACCGTGGACCCTTATCCTGATTCTTCAACATCGAGTCCAACCTCGTCGCTGCATCCTCCCTCCTCTTCGCCTTCTTATCCGCCAAAATCCTCCTTAGCAGCGTCGACCGCACCCCCGGATTGCCCGCCTGCTCGTTCAGCGTGGGTCCGCCGACGAACATGAACTGGCCTGGGGGCCGGCCGGCGGCGCCGCCGCTGCTCGCTTTCGGTTTCGGTGGCATTTAGGCTGCGGTTCGCGCGGCGGGGACGGTGACATGCTCTTGTCGTACCGTATACTCTCGGGTTCGGCTAGCTCTTCTGCAGGAATCGTGTGACACTGACGTCTCGAACGGGTGGGTGGGCTGATCTCGAAGCTCCGGCGATGGATGGCCTCGGGCTGGATCGGCAGGGACGAGGGGGTCGGGTGACTTTGCTAGCTCTCGTAAAGGCAAATGAGATGGCTTATCGAGGCGCTAGGTTGGTTGGAGCTAGCGTTGTTGTCGTTGGTCATGGTGCATGAACTATATGTGCATAGGGCTTTTGCTTATGTAATTATGCGGCATAGTACCTGCCAGAGACTCCAGCTCACGCCGCCACATGCAAAGTTTCTACTCCACACTACCAGTCTAACAGTCTACTGTAACTCTGCACGCTGTAAATAGACATGTTGTCTCTAAGGCTAACTCTAAGACACCTTCCTCGACCTGCAAACTGCCCACCTCCTTTCCTCACCCACGGAATTGCAATCCCCCTGAACCAACCCGCGGAACAAAACCTCCTCTCGCGTGGCTCGCGCACGCCTGCGCCTCACCTCGCCTCAGGAACAAAAATAGCCGAATCAAAGGGGTTGAAACTTTAACGTATTCCCCACCCGCTGATCCAAACGGCTCAAGTCTACCGTACTCCGTAAGTGTCAACGGCGCTACGAAAAATTCAATTCGCGACTCCTTTCGTCTGGAACAGTGGGAACCTATCAAACTCTGCGTATAGGCCATCCTGTACCCACCACTGAGCCCCTTCTCACAAAAGAGGAAAGAGCATGGCGCTAGCTAGGATGATCTGAGTTAGAGGACGGGGGCATGGGGGAGCTTAGGGCTTTTTTTTGTTTGGGAGGACGGTAGCGGGATGGCGTTGGGACTTGGGAAATGGTTGAGCACGGGGGTTTGGGTTTGGGACGGGGGAGCTCCGTTTGGATGTGAAATTTCTGATCGCGTTTTTTTTTCTTGGGGTTTAATTTATATAGGAGTTCGTTCATCTGCGATATTATTCGAGGCTGTATTTGCGATTGTTTGGTGGTTGTTCTATACTCATCCATCCATTATGGCCGCAACGACAACCACCTCGACCCTGGCAGGGATTGAAAAGGTACCTTACTTACTGCAGCTTATCCTACATGCTGCATGCAGCTCAGCTAGACTAACAAAGACCTGCTAGAAAAAAGAAGAAATCACCCTGCAGACCATCAAAAACGCCATCCCCAAGCACTGCTTCGAGCGCTCCCTCCTCACCTCCTCCCTCTACCTGGTCCGCGACCTCATCTACGCCAGCACCCTCTTCTACCTCGGCCTGCAGATCGACTCGTTCCTCTCGTCAACGCCCCTCCGCATAATAGCCTGGCTCGCCTACGGCTTCCTGCAAGGCTGCGTCGGCACCGGCATCTGGATCCTCGCGCACGAATGCGGCCACGGCTCGTTCTCGCCGTACCAGACATGGAACGACGTCGTCGGCTGGGCCTGCCACTCGCTCCTGATGGTCCCCTACTTCAGCTGGAAGATCACGCACGCGCGTCACCACCGGTACACGAACAACACGGACCGGGACACCGCGTTCGTGCCCTGGATGGAAAACGAGTATGAGCACCGCCCGCGCTATCTCCCCGCCTGGATCGAGGTCTTCGAGGACACGCCCATCTACAACCTCGTCAGTCTGCTCGCGCACCAGCTCGCGGGCTGGCAGACGTATCTCTGCTTCTACGTTAGTGCCGGCGCGAAGAGTAAGCCCGTGCCGCAGGGGAAGCAGAGCGGGTGGTTTGGCGGCCAGCAGAGCGCGAGCCACTTTGACCCGGGCAGCTCGCTGTGGACGGAGAACCAGCGGCACCTGATTGCGATTTCGGATTTGGGGCTGCTGATTGTTGCGGCGGCGAACTGGTATCTTGCGCAGAAGGTTGGCGTGCTGAAGATGGTGCTGCTTTATGTTGTGCCGTATTTCTGGGTGCATCACTGGCTTGGTAAGACACCTTTACTCGATCTTGTCTTTTGGATGACGGCTGCTAATCTTTGTCGCGCAGTCGCAATCACCTACCTCCACCACACGCACCCCTCAATCCCGCACTACACCGATTCCACCTGGACGTTCACCAAGGGCGCGCTGTCGACTGTTGACCGCGACTTCGGGTTCATTGGGCGCCACTTCTTCCACCACATTATCGACCACCACGTTGTTCACCATCTGTTCAGCCGGATTCCGTTCTACCATGCCGAGGAGGCGACGGATGCTATCATCCCTGTTCTCGGCGATATGTATCACCGCGAGGAGACGGGCTTTATGCGGAGCTTGTTTGAGACGTACAAGAACTGCCAGTTTGTTGGTGTTGAGAAAGAGGTTGGCAAAGAGGGCGTTTTGCATTGGGTTTTTGAGGACAAGAAGGGTGAGAAGGCTCAGTAAGGCCTTCACAACTATTTTGGATGGTTGAGCGCCAGAGTTGGTAGGAGAGCACGTGTTGATTCGGACTGGTCGGTTGGTTGTTTGTTTGGTTTGTATAGACGGCTTGGCTAGACTTGACTGGGTTAGATAGTGGAAGATAGATCATCATAATGATACCCTCATCGTGAAGCAAAAAAAGGGTAGTTCAAAGGTTTATTCATATCATTCATTCCTAAATTGCAAAGTCTATGTATGGCGGCGACAATGGTATGATGCAGGCAATATAAACAAGAAATATCATTAATCGAATCGTTACTTTTAGACACTGATCGTCTTGAAGACACTGCAGGGAGAATTAGCAACAGCAAGTATAGTGATAGAGTGAGGACGTACCCGAAACCGCTGCTACCAGTCGCCATAAGCGTACCGGGCATTTGAGCCTGCCAGTGCAGCTCCTTGACTGACTCCATGTAGTGAACGAACAGCAACTGCGGCGGAACGTCATTGAGTCCAGCCTCGCGGCTCTCTTCCTCGTCCAGCTCGACGGCAAGATCCCAGAGGGTGACGGTGTTATCGGCTGATCCGACAGCAACGACACTGTCGTCCGTCGGGTGCCATTCAATACTTGTAATGGGCTCCTTGTGGAAGTCGAATGAAGCGACAGGTGACGCGGTGATCGGGGCGGAGGAGGACGGGCTAGGCTTCCAATGTCGCAGATCCCAGACGGCCCATTGACCATCATCGGCACCGGTAGCGAGAAGATGGGAAGTCTGCTTCGACCAGGTCATGACGTTGACATCGGTGTTGGAGATCTTGACGTTGACGGCAGGCGTGCGCGATTTCGAACGGACGTCCCAGACCTTGACGGTTCCATCGCTGCTCGCAGAAGCAAAGACGTTCTTCTCGTTGGGTGACCATTGCAGCTCTTCAATCGAGGAGGTGTGGCCGTGGAATGCGCGGGTGTCGGTTACCCAACCGCCGCCTTCAGTGCGAGTTGTAACGTAAATCAAACCGTCGTTGTCACCAGTAAGGAGCTTTCCAAGCGGCTGGAGGGGAGACCAGTCGAGGGCGTATCCTTCGGACTTGTGCATGCGGAGAGTAGACAGGGGCTTGGAGGCGGAGGGAGGAAGCATGGTACCGGGTACGTCGAAACTAGTAAGGTGCGGAGTGACGTCGTGGATGACAACCTGCGAGTTCTCCAGCATGGTCGCGGTGATGGTTTGCGGTGGCTTGGTGAAGTCGGATTGCGGAGTTTGATGGGCGCGGATACGGTTGGCCGTAGACCCGAGAGGAATGCTCTTGTGCTCGAGAATGGCCTCGCCCCCTTCGTCGTCGTCCGAGTCGCTCTCTGAGTCTGTCTCATTCTCTCTCTCCATCTTGCTCAGTCCGCTCAGCTTCAGAACCATCAGCTCATTCTCCTTCGCCCGACGGCCCTCTGCCTGTGTTCCAGTCACCGCATATACCGTCGCGGGATAGGTCTTCCGGTTGTCGCCCAGGGTATCGCGGACAATGTCAAAGGACAAGCACGGCCACGGCGTGCTGAGAGTGTGGAGCATATCGTATGTAGAGGGATCAGGGGAGAGGACCTCACCAGGCGCGAGTTTCGTGCGACCGGGGATGAACGTTTGTTGATCTACTTCCATGGCGTCGGCTTCAACCGTTAGCAACATCCACGGTAGTCTGACAGTGACATACCCTTTTCCTCTTCCTCGCGCTCGGCATCCGGTCGTCCGTCAACACCAGCCTCCAGAATCTCGTCCTCGCTCTCGAACTCGTCCTCATACTCGTCCTCAAACTCGCCCATCTCGTCGGGAGGGGCATCGGCGAGCGGGCGCTCGCCGGCCTTGAGGGCGGCGGCGTCGTCGGAGGCGTCAGCGGCTCTTTTCGACATTTTGAAGTAGGTCCGTAAGGATGAGCTGCAACGAGCCAGTCGTGCGGCAGAGACAGAGATGACAAGACTGAAATCGTTGACTCCGGAGTAGGGTTCAGGAACTTTTTTTTCGTTGACGGTCGGAGGCCCGCACTAAACCTATCGCGGACTAGCGGCGATCAGTTGAGCTGGAGCTGCGGCTGGCTGTGTTGATGTTGACCTCAGGCCTCCCTCCCCTCCCTTCGTCCAACTCCAGTCCCTCCTGCTACTGCTATTGTTTGCTTTGATCATTTATCTACTCTCACTCTCCTTACTTCTCTCTTTCGCGAGCTGTGCTCTATCCTCCCTCGCTCCGCCATGGACCCCGCCCAAACCCCGGTCGCAGAAGCGCCTGCGCCCGAAGTCGAACCACAACACCAGGACCAGCTCCCGGAAACCCAACAAGAGACTCAAGAGCCTCACGCCGAGCTAGATCAACTCGATCACACATCGCAAGATATCTCACAAACTTCGGAGACCGAGACTCCAACCATCATCCCAAGCGCCGCTTCAGAAGAACCTACCCTCCCCTCCTCCAGCTTCCACAACGGCTACAGCAGCGACTCGCGAGCACACTATGAATATCATACTCCGGCCCAAGACCCTCTAACTCAACTTCCGACGTCCTCGAGACCGAGCTCCGGGTTATCAGTCACCCAGAAACAACAACCGACGCAGTCAACAAAGAACAGCGTGGTGATCAAGGTCGGCATGGTGGGAGATGCACAAATCGGAAAAACGAGTTTGATGGTAAAATATGTTGAAGGGAGCTGGGACGAGGATTACATTCAAACGCTGGGTATGTTTGCTATTTCTTTCGTCGTGGGCGGCTGCTGATGGCTCCAGGCGTGAACTTCATGGAAAAAACGATTTCGATCCGGAATACGGAGATCACTTTCTCGATTTGGGATTTGGGTGGTCAGCGCGAGTTCGTCAACATGCTTCCGCTTGTCTGTAACGATGCTGTCGCTATCCTTTTCATGTTCGACCTTACCCGCAAGAGTACTCTAAACTCGATCAAGGAGTGGTACCGACAAGGCCGTGGCTTCAACAAGACGGCGATTCCGTTCCTCGTTGGTACCAAGTACGACCACTTTGTTAACTTTCCTCGGGAAGACCAAGAGGAGATCTCAATTCAGGTAAGCAAGTCGTGTCCGTACTCGAACCCGTCTAATTCCGCAGGCCAAACGCTTTGCCAAGGCAATGAAAGCCAGCTTGATCTTCAGCAGTACTAGCCACAGCATCAATGTGCAGAAGGTATGACCAAGTTCATCATGATCCAGAAAACGGTCTTCTAAGTCACCGCAGATCTTCAAAATCGTCCTCGCCAAGGCTTTTGATCTAAAATGCACAATCCCCGAGATTGAAAATATCGGCGAGCCTCTACTGCTTTATAAGAACGTCTAGCCCCGCGCTCGCGGGCTTATGTTTACGTCCGTGCGTCTGGACGAATGATGTTGACGACCAAACGTTACACCTGACTACATTGAGTTTGGCCTATATCAAGTCCTGGACCTGCGCCACGATCCTGTCTCTCTTTCCTTTCCTCTCCTTCCATCAGCATTGGGATGCGCCTGGGCCTTTCATTCTCTCATATTTTCTTTTCCTTGTCTTAAATTCCCCACTTGTCTCCTTCCTTCTCCCTGTATCTTCTTTATTGTAGGCGTACGCCCGTCTGGTCTTTGTACTTTTCTTGCCAGTCTTGCCTCAGATTGCTATGTCGGAGTATGTTATGCGGAAAGACATTCATGGTTGTCGTTGTTCCAGCTGAATCAAGATTGTCTGATCGGTCCTGCTGCATCCCTGTTAAAAAACGTGACCTTTGGTCTTGCGTGCACAACATACTACGTAACTTCACAAGGCGTGCTTTGTGCAGACCTGAGGCCGTGGAGGCGTGTAGCTGGTACTGGGGGCCGTGAACCAGGTCCCGGGGCGCGCCCAAGCCCTCCGCTCTTGCAAGATCCCGATCCTCGACAAAACACTCCTGTTTTCCGAGCAACAAAGTTCTGAAGGGCATCCTGACAATCGGCCTTAGTACCGAGCTAATGGCCGCCTTCGGGATCGGATGAATGCCGTTGAAGGTGGTTTTGACTTGGCTGTGGCAGTAGGTTGCGCAAGGTCGCCAAAAATATATATTGGGCATCTGCACACCACGCTCTCAGTACCCTACCCGGCTGGGGGGCTCCAATCTCTGAATTCAGACCAGGAATTTAGGTTGCTGATAATATATTTAGGCGATCAAGGTTGGACAGAGGCTGCCTTGTCTTGAACGACTTATCGCTTAGCCGAGATTGGCGCTCAGGACCTCACCCTGAAAGCATAGGGGATACCGTGGACGGCCAATCCTGGTGCCACATCGGTCTGATAGCCTAGCTCCTATCCTCCGCTCAAAGTCTGTTGAACGCACCGTCGCTCTGCATAAGATTAACTAAGAGGTAGGCGTGATCAGGAACGGGAATTGATATCCGTAGTCTCTCGTTGTTTCTTTTGTAAGTAGCCGTCCAGGTCCTCTCTCAACCGAAGTAGTTGACACTTCTTGATAGTATCCATACCCAACAGGACATCAAAATGCATATCAACAATGTGGAAATCTGAAGAATATGTCCTGTATCCATCTTCAAGGTGCCATTGTACGTCTTTCACGACGCCCATTATTGGGGTTTGGGCACCACCAATGCCTCTAACGGACGACACATCATCAAGGGCTTCTAATGAGTATCCAAAATTGGTACGAAGTTTCTTCCACCCATCGACACTCATCAGATTGATGTGTAGGAGTTGACTGTCAAAGCTGAAACACATGTTAGCCTTGCAGTTGCCTTCGCGAGACTTAACCACCACCTCTAAGCCAGAGGAAGCGAATAATGGGGTGCTCTGAGGTAACTTGTTTGGATCTCCAGTCTTGGCAACAGAGGTAGAAGTAGTCTCTGCAAGGCTGGCGTGTTTGCTATTTTCGGTCGGCGTATTTGTCGGGCTTGTTGGGCGCTTAGCAAATCCAGACAACTTCCGGAGGCGAGATCTCAGCCTTTGGGCGAGAGGGGGGTTTTTCGGCTTCGATGTCGGGTTGCTCGGCGAACTATGCTCCACACTCGGTTGCAAGTTCTCTTCAGCCGTCTCGGGTGATTCGTCTGGGGTGGACGGCGAAAGATTTCCCTCTGTATGTTCCGATATATCTGTTAGTGAGCCGGGCTCAGTGCTATTGACCAGAGGAAGACAAGCAAGGGATATCTCCTCCAAATGCTCGCCGAGACGAGTAGTATAAGCTTTCGGTGAGGCCCAGTCGGTCCTCAAGCATAGTGGGCATGCGTGACCTGCGAAGTTTGCCACGGGCACCTTCTCCGCGGCCTGCTGAGCTATTTTGTCCCGTTCCTCGTCGCTTCGACCGGTCTCGTTATGCACCTGAAGAAAATGGTGCATGAATTCGTCTCGGCCAAAGGCTATATCACAGGAGAAGCAGCGCCATTGCAGCTGCGAGAAGTGTTCGTCAATCTCATGCTTCGCCCAGAGGCTTCGTGTTGGAAACATTTTGAGAGCGTGTTTACAAACCGAGTGAGTGCATATGTATGACTGCAGGTCGGAAAATACGTGCATCCTAAACCATCAGTTTCTGCAGCTCGAAAGGACCAGGAAATAACCGACTTCCATTGTACACGGCTCTGCATGGATATTGTCTTTTTGCAAAAGCAACATTGAAAGTAACGGCCCTGTTCACCCTCTGCCGGAAGGGGCGGAACACGGGGTCGCCCCAGAGAGTCTTCTCCAACGCGTGAGGCAAACGAAGAATGGCTGGCAACCGAGGAAGATCCAAGACCGGAATCGTGGAAGACCGAGATTGGCACAAAGCGTGTACGAGTATCATGCGAAAAGGCGGACAGGGTCTGATTCTCTTCACTCAACACTGCATCTTCCGCCAATTGAATCAGACGGACTGATCTATCCCAATTAGCTTGTGATAGTCGCTCCACCAATTCGAGGTTTGCGTCTTTGAACCTATCATCCATTCTTAGTTTCGCGTTATAAATGCGACAAACGACAGACCTATCCAGTATGATCCTGGCGAAGGGACGGGCTTCCTCGGACACTGAAAGCTCAATGCGCTCCGGAACAGCACTTTCATCCAAAAGCTCACGTATATTGTTGGTCTGATGCTCAACTGCTATGGCTAGATCCATTAGGCAGTTGATATACGTTTCCAATCTCTCGTATAGGTTTATGTCGGATTCTGAAAATGAAGCTTCCTCAGATAGCGAACTCCCATCTGACGAAGAACCAGAGCCGTCCATATTCATGAGCTCCTCTATGGCCTGGCCATGGATGAATTGAAGATCTCTGAGACTGCTGACCGCTTGCGTTTCGATGGCTGGGATTCCGCGAGCAACTTGAAAGAGACAAATCAGCGAATTGCACATATGGTGAGACGCAATGGCTTACTTTGGATGATGGCACCGCAAATACTCCTTAGAGTGTCCAACACGTTTTCTCTCAGGTAGCTTGTGTACTGCAGTATCTCGTCTAGCCTTCCAGGAACGAAGTTTTCTTTCCACAAACAAAGCCTTACTACGGCATCTCTCGTTGCATTCAGGGCTGGCCCATGCAAATGATTTCGAAATACCGATATCCATAGCTCGCTGACATATAGCGAGAGCCTGCGGTATAGAACCTCGACGGGGCCAGCATCGGGGCCTAGGAAGTCCTGGTTTGTGGTTTGTGGGCCCGATGCGATCCAGGTGTCAATAGGCAATCCGAACGGGATGCCAGCATCTGCCAAAGTACTTTCAATTTTTCCCAAGGTAGGTGGCATCGTGGAAGGTGCTCCTACCTAGTAGGTGAGCCCAGATGACAAGAGAAGGTCGCAGCATGAGCGGGGTTTGCTTTTCAGCCTCGTGAGGGGTTCGGCCTGCCACCTCACCCTCCCCGATATTGACGTCTCAACCTCGTTTCCACTGCCCTTTCATCGAGTCCGGTCCATAAGGCCAGCTCTGCCTTCTGCTTGGAGTGACTAGGAATCTGGGATTTGCGATGAACAACTTCTTTGTGGCGATCGTCAGCAGAGTACGACCCAGCCACCCAGCTGCTCTAGCCTCGCAGCCAGGCATGCTTCCAAGCCCTTCTTCTCAATATACCATGTGAGAAATATCGCTTTTTGGAACTTAGAATGGCAGCAAAATTGCCCTCCCGCCCAAAGGACAGGACAGAGTTCGAAATCGCCATCATTTGCGCCCTGCCGATCGCGAACGACGCCGTTGAATCCCTCTTCGACCACTTTTGGGACGAAGATGGCGATTGCTATGGGAAGGCCCGAGAAGACATGAATGCATATACAACTGGAGTCATTGGCAACCATAACGTCGTCCTGGCTCACATGCCAGGGATGGGAAAGGGAAATGCGGCTATAGTTGCCACAAGTTTCCGCTTCAGTTTCCGAAACATAAAACTCGCCTTGCTCGTTGGCATCTGCGGAGGGGTTCCTGTCGGAGCGTAGTATACTGCTCGCCCCACTGTAGCCCTTGCCTATTAGCTTAGTTAGCCACACTAAGTATAGCTTTACTATCGTGGCCTAGCTAGATAATAATTTTTAAGCTTTTATTTTTAAGAGGTTATATGCCCTAGATAGCTCCTTTTATTAAAATATTATATTTACTTATATATAATTACTTTTTTTATTACTACCTTTTTTTAAAATTTATTTACTTTAAATATTTATTAAGTTAAAAATATTTTTATATAGCTTTGGGATTTTTAGCTACCTAATAAAAATTTTTTAATTACTTATTTTATATAACTCCTACGCCACCCTTATATATTAAGGCTATGTAAAAATTTATTTATAATATAGCTAATATTATTATTATTACTTTTAACTTTTATAAAGTTATTATATAACTTAATAATTAAAAAAATTATTATTTATAGCGCGAATTTTTTAAAATTATACTTTAATTTAAATTACCTTATTTTTAATTTATTATTACTAAAAAAGTCTTTTTTTTTACAAGTATTTGCTAAAGCAAGCTATTATTATTATAAAATATATTAATAAAAATAACATGGCTTAGAATTAAGTTATTAAGCTTATTATTAAAAATTAAATTAGTATTTAAATTTTTTAAAATATTAAAATAAAAGCAAAGCAAGGGCGCTAAATATAATATAACTTTTTTTTATTATTATTTTTATAATTAACACTTTATATATAATATATAAATTAAATTTTTAGCCTTTAAAGTGCTACCTAAGCCTTTTACTACCTATAAAAGCTATATAACTTATCCAGCGCTGGTTTTTTTTTAAAAAGCTAGTAAATACTTAATATAATAAAATATATTAGTTAATAACTAAAATAATTTTTTATAAAGTTTAAAAATATTATTACTAAGCTAGTAATTATATAAACCCTTAATTAATAGGCTATATAATATTTTTTTATTATAATAATCTTTAGCTTATATAATATATAGCCCTTTATTACTTAGCTATATATAATATTTTATTAAAGTATTAATAATATTTATTTACTTTTTTTATAGTTTAAACTTAATTAAATATAAATATTTAAAACTACTTAATATACTATTAATATTACTAGCTGCTTTAGTTATAGTAACTTTATTTTTATTAAGGATTATAGTATTATATAATATATATATTACTAGTTATATAATAATTATTTTTTTTTACCTATGTTAGGAATTTAGTAAACACCTAGTTAAAAAATAAAAATAATTTTAAAGGCACTAGTACTAGTGCTTGTTAAGGCTGTAGCGGTGGATTTAGATACCGTGGAAAAAGAAAAGGCAAAGAAGGCTATAGCACCTTTACCTTTATAAATATTATATAGGTAAAAAATATTACTACTAGCGCTTTATAATAATTAGCTTAAGAATTAATTTAAGGTTTTTTATTAATGCCTTTGCCTAATACTTTGCGGGCCTTTTTAGGCGCTAATATAATTAGTATTAACTTTAACTTTATATATATAAACTTTATGTTTATATAACTAGATCTTAATATTAATAAGCTAAATTTTTATATTAAATTAACTTATGTAAATATTAAACCAGTTACTAATAATAGTTAAATACTTAACTTTAATACTTTTTATTATATAATATACTTTAAGCATAATTTTATATTATTTTAATATATAAAAGTTTTAGTTAAAATAGCTAATAATAGCAAGTTTTTTATTAAAGGCTATAGTAATATTATATTAAGTATTATTAATAAGTTTAGTATAAAGTAAATTAAAAGTTTTTTATTAAAAAATATTTAGTACACGCTTAGCTTAGCTTATAATTTACTATTAATTAAATAGCTTATAAATAATAATATTTATATAATATTTAATACTAATATTATTATTAAACTTACATGGTATAAATCCCTAATTATATATGCCACCTTACTTAAATTTTATTACTATTTTTATTTAAATATTAACACTTTTTTTAAGGTAATTACCGCGCTTGCAAATATTTTTATACTTAATTAAAATATAATTTTATTTAAAGGTTTAATAGCAGCTAGGGTAAAGGTCTTTAATAAGATAATTTTTATATATTTAGCTTATTAATAGGCTGCCCATGTATTTAAAAAAAAAATTAAGGATTTTTTTTAATATATTATTAGCCTTAAATTATATAAAGGCTTGCTAGTTAAATAGTATAAGCTATATATTATTAATAAAAAAATAACACTTCCCTTAGTAAAGTAAAACCTAATTAAAAATCTTGGCTGCTAGCTAAATAATATTATATATATAAATATTTACAGGCCTATATTAATACACGGGTAAATAAGTATTTTATACTTTATTATATTTATTAATAAGGCCTCCTAGTTTTACTAGGTATTTATTATAAAAAAAAAAAAAACTTTTTAAAAAATTCCTTTAACTCCGCAACTAGCTATAAATATAATTAAAGTTAAAAATAAAGCGTATTTACTATAATAACACCCTAAAATATTAATTACTTAAGTTATACTATAAAAACTATAGTATTATTTTTAATCTAGCACTAAGATATTGCTTAACACTAAATTTAATTATTAAGGTAAAAAATTAATATATTATTAAACTAGTTATATTTATTATAATAAAAAACTAACTTTTAAAGTTTTTTTAGGATTACCTAGTTCTTACTATTATTTATATTTATAATTATTTTTATTATAAAATTATTAATAAAACGCCTTATAAAGCACTTAATAAAATATAACTTAATATTTTTTACTAGCACATGCTAAGATGTAAATACTTTTACCTTATTTTTAAAAAAATATATAAAATAAAAATTAATTTTTATATAGCCAAGGGCTGCTTTATTAAATACTTTAAAAGTTTATATAAAGTTTATAATTTTAAATTAAAGTAAGTTATTACTACTTATAATATTATTTTTAAAAAGTTAAGTACTTTCCTCCCGCTGCTTATTAATAAATATAATTTAAATACTTTACACCTTGTTACTAGCAAAGTAAATAAAAAAAAATTATATTTTTAAAAGTAAAAATATACACCCCCTGGCTTTAAAACTTTGCTAAATACTTATAAAAATATTTTTATTTTTTATAACCCTATTTCTTAACATTTTAAAATAAATTTAGAATAAAAAAAATTATTTTAAAAAAACCTTTTTAATAATACTATTTATAACCCAAAGTGGCTCCAGGAATATTAATTAACTAGTATTTTTTTTTTAATACTAGTACTAAACTTTTTAATTTAAAAATTATATAATATAAAGCCTTAATATTATCCTGCTTTAAACCCCCCCCCTTTTTTTTAAAAAGGTAATTTAAGTATAATTAATAAAAATTATAATAGCCTAGTAAAACATACCCATGCTTTAAGGGCTAATACTTAATACTTTTTACCCTTAAAAAGTAAGATACACTGCTTAAATTATTTAAAAAAGCTAAGTTAAATTATAAAAAAGCACCTTAAATTAATAAGTATAAATAAACTTTTTTTATATATAATCCTAATTTTTTTTTAAATTATCTTGCGTGATTTCTTGTGGATTATAAGCTTGCCCTTAATAACTTTATTAATAATATTATTCTTGCGGTAAACTTTAGCAAGCTAAATAAATAAAATTTTACTTTTAAAACCCTAAATAATACTAGTTATAAGCTAAAAATATATATAAATATAGTTTTTTATTTAAAAATAAATAAATAGTATATAGCTATTTATAAAAAGCTTAATAATTATTTTTTTAATAGCACGTGGCGTGTTATTAATTATTAAAAAAAATATAACTTTTTAACCTTAAATAAGTATTTAAAATTAAGTATAATAGTATTTATAAAGCTTGCCTAATTATTAAAGGCTTTTATTAAATTACTAGCTATAATTATAAGATTTATAAGGTATATATAGCTATTATTAAATTAATATTTTTTAAACTTTTTATTATACTAGCTACCTGCTATAATTAGGTATTATATTTTTTTAATATTATTACTGCTTTTTTATACGCAGATTTTTTTAAAAAGATTTTTATTAAATTATTTAAGGGTAGTAAAATTACTAGTAAATATAGCTTACTTTTAAAGACCTTGTATAGCCTAAAGTAGTTACTAAAAAAATAGTATAAAATACTTACTAGCCTTTTTATATTACTTAAATTTACTAAAATACATGTGGATTATTTAGTCTTTACCTATGGCTAAGTATTTATTTTTTTTTATATAAATAATATTATGCTTTTTTTTTATTTATAAATAATATTATAAAAATTATTAAGATACTTAAAGGCGCCTTTAAAATTACTAATAATAAAGTACTTACTTATTTTATTAATATTAATATTTACCACGCGGATAACAGTATTTATTTTTTTTAAAAATATTATATTAAAAATATTTTAAAGTAATTTAGTCTTAAAAACTATAAAAATTTTATAACTTTATATAATTTTAAGGTTATATTATAAAAGTTTAATAGCAAGGCCTTAATAAAAAAGATCTTTTTATATTAAAAATAAATTAATACTTTTATTTAAATTTTTATTAATACACGCCTAAATATTTCCTTTACTATTATACTTTTATTTTAATATATAATAAATTTTTTAAAAAATTATATTATAGTTTTAACACGTGTTTTTTACTACCTTAAGGTATTAAAGGGCCTTACTATTTTTTATTAATATAAAGGTAAAGGCCTTATTAAATATTATAATACTAACTAGGCCAGTATTCACGCTAATAACTATACCTTTATTTTTAAATATATTTTTAAGGTGGCTAACGGGCTAATTAACTAGTTTTTTAAAAAATAATTTATTATAGCCTTTTTATTAATAAAATTAAAATATATTTTTTAGGTAGTTATAACTTAAGAACTTTTATAATTTTAACTACTTTTTATTAAACTTAATATCTCGCGCCTTGCTTTAATATAAATACTTTTTATTAAATTAATATTTATTTATATAAATAACTAAGGCGTAATTACCTTATTAAAAAATTTAGAATTTTATACCTATATAAAGCATGTGGTAATTAAATATTACTTTATTTATAAAAAGGTGGCCGCTAGTAATATTAAATTTACTTATATTAATATTAAAAAATAGGTTATTAATAGCCTTATTAAGCCCCTTAAGCGGGTTTAATATTTTTATTTTATTAAGTAACTTGGCATAAGACGCCTTAGCAAGGGGGGTAATTTTTAAATAGCTTTATAATTTCTTATTTTAGCTTATATTACTTATACACGAGGGCAGCCCGCCGCGGCGCCTTACTTATTTTTTATTATTTTATATTTTATTATTTACTTTTTATTTAGGAAATATATTTAGCTTTATTCCTTTAGTAAGGCTCCTAGCAAGGGGGGTATTAAAGCGTAGTATACTACTTGCCCTACTATAGCCCTTGCCTATTAGCTTAGTTAGCCACACCAAGTATAGCTTTACTATCGTGGCCTAGCTAGATAACAATCTCCAAGCTTTCATCTCCAAGAGTTCCGATTGGAGATACTGGTCAATTGTTTCTGGGGGATGTTGTTGTCGGCGATGAGATTCCCCGGAAACTTCATTCGAAAGGACCTGGCCGACAATCATGGCGTTTCAAGTCTGGAAGTCCGCGCCTTCCTGAACAAGCTCAGGAGCCGAAGGGGCCGTCACAATCTGTCAAAGAGAACTGCCCATCATCTTGCAGCACTTCAACAAGGAACCGACAGCCATAACTCTCCGGGAATACGCCATGACCGGCTCTTCAACCCGAAATACCATCATAAGCATCCCGACAAAGCTTGCGCAGAGTGCAGCAACAGCAGGATTTGCGAAGAGGCAAGATCCGCGACTTGTGAAGATTTGCAATGCGAGAAAAAGCAGGTAATTGTGCGGTCTCGTGTGGCACGGGCGCTTGAAGTGCTACGGTCAAAGCATTTGTCACCACGGATTCACTTCGGACGTATTGCCTCAGCAGACACAGTAATGAAGTCTGGAGAAGATCGAGACAACATTGCGAGACAGGAGAGCGTTCTATGCTTTGAGATGGAGGGTGCTGGTGTATTCAGCAGTCTACCCTGTATAGTCATCAAAGGAGTGAGCGACTACGCTGACAGCCATAAAGACAAGATATGGCAGAGCTATTCAGCAGGAACCGCAGCAGCATGTGCGAAGGCGTTATTGGAGCAATGGTCTGTCACTGATCGATCTTCTCTCGGTACTACTACACTTGTTAATGGTATGATATTTTCAAATATCTCTGTCCTTAGCTACTTCGTCCTCGCTAACGCCCGAAGTACCGCGTGCTGAGCATCAACGCAACTCGGCATCTACAATCAGCACGTCAAGAAGTATAGAGCGCTTGCCGGACATATTGGACAGCTCAACAGACCGGAATTTGAACCCAGATCAAATAGCCGATCTTAACGAAAGCCCACGATCTAGTCCAGAATGCGCGGCTTCTCTAAGCGACAACGTCCTCATCAAACTTAAAGACCATGCCGAGTCAAAAGCAACAATGTTTGAAGGTAACGAGGTACCTGGAATTTTGTATCGTTTATTTCTTCCTCTTGGCTGATCAAGTTTGTTGTGTATAGTGGTTCCGGCAATCGAGGCAGGCTTTGACAATGTTTTGCGTTGCGCTAAAGAGCTTCGCAAGCACCTACCCCCTAACATCGATCTTCAAAAAACACTAAAAACTCAGAGAGTCGTTTTCCGAACGGTTATTGAAACATTTCTGTTGCGTGGCAAGGTACCGCTGGGAACTGCACAATACATGGCGGCAGATCCAGACCATCCAATGTGGCAGAACAGAACGCTGTACAATCGCATCCAGGAGAGTTTAGGCCCGTCAAACGAAGACTGTCTCGAGACATCTCACGTTATACAACAAAAGGCGACCAAACTGGGAGAGCTAACGAGATGTGCCAAGTCTGCCGGAAAGAGAAGAATGGTAGGTATCCCTCGTCGGACAACTTTTACATGTCGCCGCGTCTGAACTTTACTCTAGAGCGATGGACAATCACAAACCCCGTCCAGCCTTTCCAGGGTGAGCGTGAGCCGTCTTTCTTAGTCAAAAGAATAAGTTCTAATGATATGGGCAGGACTGTTTACAAGACTTGAGGCTGCTTATCCAACATCTTTCGTTTCTGGTAGCTCCGCGAGGAGAAAGCAGACTCGTTGAGGACGCAGGGGCTTTTAAATCCCGACCAAACACAGAAATGACTCGTTTTGCACCATTCAGCAGGTCTCAGCCAGCCTATATCGGGCGTTGCGGACGGCATGCAGCGCACATTCCACCCACAATTTCCATCTGTCGCTATATCCCGAGGTAGACGAAACTTTGACGCAGATAGAGTTCACAGTAGCCTTGCGTCTGGATACAGCGGATCCTCAGATGCCCACGCCAATTTGGCTTGGTGTAAAATCCACTACAACGTCAGAGCCACCAGAGAGGCAACCGCCGTCGGGATCACACGGGAGTCTTACCTTGTCTTCACAGACTGAACTTCGCTCGGAAGATCCCCGAACCAAGCATGTACGCTTTCTGGGGCTACCGACCTTTCCTTCTTCCAGCCTTCCAAAACCGGTTACCACTGTCGGAGACCTGAGACTCGAAGGGAATTTATGCGCCGCAATCCAGGGACCAATATCAGATCCGGACCGTTGTGTCGGGTGGCTTGGGGATGCCGAAGCGGACAGGCACCTGGTGTATATGGCCAACCAGTTCGGCGAGACCGTCGTTAGTCCTACGACTTTGTCCCAGCTGACACAAAGATCGGGATCTAGTTTGGCCAGCGGACTGAGCTTGTATGATCGCATCTGTTTGGCTAAAAAGCTCGCCACAGCAGTTCTCCACTACCATACAACACCATGGCTCGACAGGGTATGGTTCAGCAACGAGGTCTATCTTTTCACCCATGAGGATAATTATCTAAGCCGTCAGCAATGTCCGCAGAAGCCATTCTATCTCAGTACATCGGTGAGAGCATTAGATGCGTCGGTGCCATCCAGTCATTGTTTCACTGAATGTGAGGCGTTCGTTCGAAACCCAGTCCTTTTCGGACTTGGAGTTATGTTACTTGAGCTCGCATATCAACATCCGCTAGGTGCTCTTTTAACGCGTGACGATAAGTTCTATGGACAAATTTCTGGTTTATCCGTTTTCGACAAGGTAAGGAAACTGGCTTGCCATGTCCAGGTAAAAGCTGGGGCAGCCTTTCGACAAATCGTTGAAAAGTGTCTGTATTGCGACTTTGGATGCGGCAGTGATTTCCGAGCCCCTGCCCTGCAGCAAGCGTTTCACCGCGGTGTCATGGGAGGACTGGGGAAAGTGGAGGAGCTTTGTCGGGCGCTGCATGTCGATGATTCGGGCGGGTTTGAAGCGGATGCCCCGGCCTGAATCAAAACTTGGGGTTCTGCAGCGAACCGAGTCAACGAATCAGGATCAAGTCAGCTCGTAGTCTCACAGTCACTGCTGCCGAGTTTCCAGCCCAATTGGGGCCAGGGTCGGTCTTTGCCGGCTCTAACCCCAAAGCCCTGGATGTCGGCGGGATGGCAGATCACCACTGTGCTAATTTGCTTTGTCTCTATGCCGACCAGGCTGCGAGCTTTGTGGATGATCGACCACTACCGTAACTTACCGGAGTGGCAGATCTGGACAGGGTTCGTCCCTTTGTTGTTTTTTTGGGGTAATTTGGGCAGTGGAGGAACGGTGTAACTCTGTACGACGCTGACTCTGACTCGAAATTTCTACGGATTACTCTCTGAAGTTGGCCCCAAGTTTGAGACCAGGCAGGCCAGGTACAGTCTCCTTGGCAACTGTCTCTGTCTCTCAGGGATGCCTGTCAAAGTCACCTCACTCTGAGACATTTACGAGCACTTCCCAACAATATCAACTCAGACCTATTGTTCTCGCCTCAACAGTGATCTCTTAGACATTTACCCCTTGCACACCGTCCAGCTTTTCTCCTGATTTCTAGCCCTCACCACGTGTTACTGCTTCATGACCCTGTGTTTACCCACACTCTTCTCATATAGAGGCTGTCGCTGCTTCTACCCACCATTGTGTTCAAAGATTTCATCTTCACAGCAATGTGGCTGGCTCTTCTTTATCTTACATTCAGTGTTGCCACTGTGCTTGGATCTACAGCAACTGGTAGCCACATCCTGCATGAACAGCGCGATGTGTTGCCGGACCACTGGACCAAGCACTCCCGCCTGCATGGCCACGAGATCATCCCTGTTAGAATTGGATTGACCCAGTCCAGTTTGGATGCTGGCCATGACTTGTTGATGGAACTGTAAGTCCACCGTCCACCGTTGAGATTTCTGCCGCCGCACTTGACTGACTCCTCAGTTCGGACCCCAAATCACCGCGGTACGGCAAGCACCTCTCGCAAGACGAAGTTCACGATCTGTTTGCTCCAGCTGAGGAGAGCGTCGAGCAGGTTCGCGCTTGGCTGGAATCCGAGGGTATTGCCAGCACCCGTATCTCGCAGTCGTTCAACAAACAGTGGCTGCAGTTTGATGCAACGGCGGGCGAGCTGGAGAAGTTGCTGCGCGCTGAGTACTATCTCCACTCGCATGAACAAACCGGTCGATCTCACATCGCTTGTCGGGAGTATGTTCTTGTTGATCATCTCTCGTCGTCGCTCGCTGACACCGGCCAGATACCATGTTCCTCGATCTCTCCAGTCGCACATTGATTACATCACCCCAGGTATCAAGCTTCTCGAGATTAGCGGTTCCCAGTCGCGCATGAAGAGAAGCTTGGACGAAAAGTGGAGCTTGCAGAAACGCAGTATCAATGACTTGTCCGCGATCATCCTTGGGACGGATCCGCCTCTTACCGTAGCGCAAGTGTCGAAAACCCCGCTGGAATTCTGTGACCAAGTTATTACGCCCGCCTGTGTCCAAGGTACCAATGCCGACTCTGTCAGTAAACGCTTGTTAACGAGATAGTCATGTACCAAATCCCCCACGGCAACAGCGCAACCCCCGGCAACGAACTCGGAATCTACTCGAGCATAGACGATGCTTATAACCAGGAAGACCTCGACCTATTTTTCTCTTCTGTTGAAAAGTAAGTTGTATACCTCCTCAATAGAGAGCTAGCTAGTTCTGACTCTGACAGACGCATCCCAAACGGCACTCATCCCACGGTAAACAGCATCAATGGCGGGATTTCGCCAACTCCGTTCGTGAACGCGTCCGGTCCCGAATCGACCCTCGATCTGGAAATGGCGTACCCCTTCCTCTACCCACAGAACGCCATTATCTTCCAGACAGACGATCCGAAGTGGTTTGAGAACGGCAGCGCCGATCAGTACCCCGGCATGTTCAACAACTTCCTCGACGCCATCGACGGCTCCTACTGCAACCCAGCGGAAGAGGATCTGGACCTCCCCTACCCAAACCCTGCTCCCGGTGGCTACAAAGGCGAGAAGCAGTGTGGTGTGTACAAGCCCACAAACGTCATTTCGCTCTCGTGGGGCAACGCAGAGTCCATATTCCCCGTCCGATATCTCCGCCGCCAGTGCCACGAATGGATGAAGCTCGGGCTCCAAGGCGTCTCAGTCGTGAGCGCATCTTCAGACGACGGCGTGCAAGGCCAGGGCTGTGATGGCAAAGATGGTAAAGTCTTCGGGTCCGTCTACACGCCTTCCTGCCCGTACATCACCGTCGTAGGCGGCACATACCTCCCCCGCGGCGCGAATCCGCACAAAGGCGAAGAAGTCGCCGTCGATCCCGCCGTCACCGTGGGCAATTGGTCCTCCGGCTCGGGATTCAGCAATGTCTTCGAACGCCCGAGCTACCAGTACCTCGCGGTGGAAGACTACTTCTCGCGCGCCAACCTGACATACCCATACTACGAGAGCTACAACAACGACAGCTTCGCGAAGAACGGCGGGATCTATAACCGCGTGGGTCGCGCCTATCCCGACGTTTCGACCGTAGGCTGGAACAATTTCGCGTATATCAGGGGGATGCCGGCTGTTGGCGGCGGGACCTCAGCGAGCGCGCCGATCTTCGCGGCCATGCTTACCCGGATTAATGAGGAGCGGCTTAAGGCTGGATTGCCGACTGTGGGTTTCGTCAACCCTGTGCTTTATGCCCATCCTGAGGTGTTTCGTGATGTTACGGTTGGTAAGGCGCCTGGGTGTGGGACCGATGGGTTTCCGGCGACGGAGGGCTGGGATCCGGTTACTGGGCTCGGAACCCCGATTTATCCTAAGCTTTTGGAGGTGCTTATGGATGTTTGATGGGACTGCTAGTGGCTAGCTGGGCAGGTGATCATCTGGAGGGGATTATCTTGAGATGTAGTTGTGAGATAAGGCAGGACCGTTAGACTCGCCGTAATTCATCTTGCACATGCCATTTGAAGGCGAGCGCTAATCTGAGGAAGAAGATTATTTCGCAGCTAGAAATGATGAGATCGAGCGGAGTTTATGCTCCTACGATAGCTTATCTTGCCATTACCATCTAAGCACTCATTTTCATGTGCATGTAGTCTATTTGACGGACTTACATAGGAGACGGACATCTCGGAGTATTCAATTCCGGTGAAGCTCACAACCTCCGAGATTAGTTTCTACTGCGATGGCTATGCACGATGATATAGAATGAGAGCATGACGGGCCATAATAATGAGTCGAGATTCGAGATTCACTTAGGGCAGAGCCACTCCACCGCCCCAGGCTCTATTTCCCAATTGGCCAATGAACTGCATTCCAAGAATCCGAGTTGCGGACACTACGGAGTATCTCAATTCCCTTGCTGTGATTGGCGATGAGAGCAGATGATGGATCATGACTCATGCCTTGGCATGCTCCACCTGCCGGATTGGGGCTGTCATCTATCCCTACTTGGTCTACTTATAAAGAATCATTCCCATCATATCGAATCCATCAATTCCACAGCTCTATCCAACGTCCATACCCGCCTTCCAAGATGGCAGACAGCTTACCAACAACCAAGCGGGCCCTGGCCTCCGACGCCCCATCATCAGAAAAACACCCAGACCCCCCTCCACCACAACCTCACTCCAACCCCGAAGACTCACCCTCACCAACCTACCCCACCCCCCTAAAACTCACCTTCATCCTCGTCGGCCTAAACCTCTCCATGTTCCTCGTCGGCCTCGACAACACAATCCTCTCCTCCGCAATCCCAAAGATCACAGACCAATTCCACGCCCTCGCCGACGTCGGCTGGTACGCCAGCGCCTACCTGCTCACAAACTGCGCCTTCCAGCTCATCTGGGGGAAGCTGTATACCTTCTACATCGTGAAATGGGTATACGCCGCTGCACTGTTCCTCTTCGAGCTGGGCTCGTTGATCTGTGCTGTGGCCCCCAGCTCCACGGCTCTCATTGTTGGACGCGCAATTGCGGGCGTTGGGGCCGGCGGCGTGACGAATGGGAGTTTCCTCCTCATTGCGCATTCGGTTTCTCCCCCGAAACGGCCCACGCTCGTGGGGTTGCTAGGCAGTATGTACGGGCTTGCTGCGATCGCGGGTCCGCTGATGGGCGGTGCGTTTACGGATAACGCGTCCCTGACGTGGCGGTGGTGTTTCTGGATTAATCTGCCACTGGGCGTTGTACCCGCGGGCGTGATTGTATTCCTCATCCCGAGCTTTGCGGGGAGTGCGAACCGCCAGACGGGCGTGCTGAACCAAGTCAGGCAGATGGATGTTCCGGGCTCACTGTGCTTGTTGCCCGGGGTAATCTGTCTGCTTCTTGGCCTGCAGTGGGGGGGCACGAGGTACGCCTGGGACAACGGGCGGATTATCGCGCTGTTCGTGCTGGCCGGGTTGTTGGGCGTGGGATTCACGGCGATCCAGTATTTCAGCGGGGACCGCGCGACGGTCCCGCCGCGTGTCTTTGGGAATCGGAATGTCTGGGGCGCGGCGCTGTTTGGGTCTGGTGTTACGGCGGCGTTTTTTCTCATGATGTACTATGTGCGTCTGCGTCTCCTCTGCTCTTCCTGCCTCGCTCGTTTTTCGGTTTGGCTAACGTATGGTACGGCTTAGATCCCCATCTGGTTCCAAGCCATCAAAGGCGCGTCCGCCATCCGCTCCGGCGTCATGAACCTCCCCATGGTTCTCGCGTACGTGACCTTCTCGCTATCCGGCGGCTTCCTGACTTCGCTACTGGGCTACTACGTGCCCTTTGCGTACGCGACCGTCGTCTTCATGAGCATCGGGGCCGGTCTGCTCTCGACGTTCAGCGTGGACTCCGGCAGCCCCGAGTGGATAGGGTACCAGTTCCTGTTTGGCGCGGGCGTGGGACTAGGGTTGCAGACTGCGTTTGCGGCGCCTCAGTGCGCGCTCCCCATTGAGGATATTGCCATTGGCACGGCGATCGTCATGTTCCTGGAGAATCTGAGCGCGGCGGTCTTTGTGTCTGTGGGCCAGAATGTGTTTAGTAACCAGCTGAAGAGCAATGTGGGGATTTATGCGCCGAGTGTTGATGCGGCGGAGCTGGTTGAGAGGGGTGCGACGGAGGTGAGGAGTTTGGTGGGGGATGGGCCTGTTTACCAGGCGGTGCTGTTTGCGTATAATAAGGCGTTGACGCAGACGTTTTATGTCGGGGTTGGCTTGTCTTGTATTGGGATTTTTGGAGTCGTAGTTATGGAGTGGATTAATGTCAAGAAGGGGGCGAAGAAGGGGAAGAGTGAGGCTGTGGCTGAGCAGGAGGGAAGCCAAGGGGTATGATTGTAATGTAATAGATCTTATAGATGTTTGGGCAGTAGATAGGAAATGGAAGACTTGCTTCCTGCACAGCCCAGCAGAACAAACCTTTTGATTGTGCCTTGATGATCAACCCAAAGCTGCTTGTCACCCCTGGGACCGTTGCCTTCCTGTCAAGCGCTACCTCAATTTTATGACTCTTCCGGCCATATTCTGTGTGATCACTGAGCTCGGTCTTCTGTTGCCTCAGGGGAGCCAGAAAACATGCTTCAGAGAGTCTCGAGGACAAATTTGCCCTTCACCCTTGTATTTATCGCTGGTGGCCATGGAGCATGATCTCGGACACAGAAGCGCTGTTCAGTGTATTCATTCAGTGCTTAGAGATGTTGACCGTGTATCAAAACCCTAGCTGTAGCGAAATCAATGCCTTTGGGGTTTATCAAACCCCGAAGCCCTGCAGCCAGGCGTATTGCTGATTCTGTCCGGGACACGCCCGAGACTCATGACACAGTTGGAGTCCAATGTAGGGGACAAGCCGATCCCCAGGTTTGCATAACTCGGTACACATTGGAAAAGAAACGTACACGTCGAACGGTGCACACTGTTTCCCATCATGCGTACGCAGTCCCAGTCCGAGCCCTCATACCCTTCATTGCTTCTCATCGGGCTCTCAAAAGGAGCCATGTCGACGCCTTGAGAAGCCCAATCCCCCGCATTGGCCGTCAGTCCAGGATCGCCGCTCGTTGCTGGAAGTGGCTAGGGTCAGAGAAGTTGGTCTGAGGTTGGACTAACATATTTGGGGGAATGCCATCATGGGCTGGGACTGAAACTGCCTTGCGATGAGAACAGATTGAGCGTCAGGCCCTGGTCCATTGAATAGGCTGTGCTCAGCTTTGTCTTGACTTTATCGTAAGGCATTGACAGAAGCTCATGAACAAGGACTCCGGAGTACTGGCTGTCTTTGCATATTTTTCTGTGTTCTCTCGTGATGGGAGAGACTGATGTATGAACTGAGACAATGCCTCATGTTGACTGGTGCTGCGGTTCTGAGACCAGACAGGCCTCAAGCTTGCAACCACACGAAGTGCGCGGGAGTATCCGTACCTCAAAGGTTATGTAAAAGGCTATAAATTCTCGGTGGACGCCACTAAACGAGTGGTAAACATGGTATTTGACCATGATCACTCCGCCTTGGAGTCGAGGTGCAGGTACATGTCCGTAACCGATATTGTCCATTAGAGTCTCATCCAGAAGCTCCTGGCTGATACATTCAGATCCTCGTCGCCGACAGGAAATGCAGGCATTGTTGGGCGAATCGTTAAGATAGCGTAGTTGCCAGGCATCTTCTGCACGATGAAACCGTGGAGATTTTGGGATTTTGCTGGACGGAAGATGGGTGACTGAGCATTGAGGACTCATGACCGCATGAAGGGATACTCGTTTACCTATATGTCTTGAAACAAGCCCCGTTTGTTGGACTCGTATCGTAGACGGCAGTGGCGTAGGTAGGAGTCCGTTTGCCAGGGTCGGAAATGGAATAGACATGATCGACTAGTCCATGTGACAACGGGCTCGTGCTTCTGAGGATCTTACCAGCATGTGTACTCCTCAAGTCTTCGGCCCTGCTATTGATCGTTAGGAGCACTGGCCTTGAAATGAGTACCAGCGATTCATGCACTTCCTTGAAATTATTATTAGCTTTATATACAGTACGTGAGTCCAATAGCCCCAAATCAGCCTCTAAATTTACACGCCAGATATTCATCCAACCAAAGAGAAATTACAAACAGAAATTACGCAACAATCTTGGTAACAAGCTTGCCAGTGTTGGCGCCCTCGAAGAGCTTCATCCAGGTGTTGGGGATATCCTCGAACTTGCTCTCGACAACAGTCTGCATCGACTCATCGACGACGATCTTGCCCTCCTTCCAGGCCTGCGTCAGCTCGGCGACGACATCGCCGAACTTGTGGATGTAGTCGAGCACGATGAAGCCGTGGATGTGCAGGCGCATGGAGACGACTTCCTGTTCGTTGTTAGTATTGAATGGCTGAATGATTTGAGACATAAATGGCACGTACGAAGAAGTTCTTGAGACCGACGGGGTCAGGGCGGTTGTAGTTGGAGATGGTACCGCTGGGGTTTGTCAGTTAAGGTGCACATAATTGGACATTGGGGATAGCATACCAAGCAGCGATGCGGCCGTGGCGCTTCATGCGGGTAAGCATAAGGTCGAGGATGCTGCCACCAACGTTGTCTATATTTGTCAATTGATGAACAGTAATAGGGCGCATCAGGAGAAGACATACCAAAGTAGACCTCAACGAAGCCCTCGGTCTCCTTGATGAGATCCTGCTCAAAGGAGTCCTTCTTGTAGTTGATGCAGACGTCCGCACCGAGCTTCTCAACCCAGCGGCACTTCTCGTCGGTACCGGCAATACCAATGACCTATCGACAAAACTGTCAGCTCTCCGTTCCAGCAGAGCTATCCATGATAAATTCCGGAGACTTACCCGCTTGCAGCCAATAATGTTCTTAGCAATCTGCACAACCATGCTTCCGGTAGCACCAGCAGCACCAGAAACAACAACAGTGTCATCCTTGGTCGCGCCAACAACCTCCTTGATGCCATAGTACCCAGTGAGAGCAGTCAGACCCAGAGCACCGAGGAAGTGGCCGAGGTCCAGTCCCTCAATGGGCTTGATCGCCTGCAGTCCCTTGATCTCGTGGACGGAGTACTCGGTCCAGTTCGTGGGCGCAAGAACAAGGCTGCCGACAGCCAGGTCGTTGGGCGATCCGGACTCGACGACCTCAGCAAGCGCGAAGGAGGACATGGGCGAGCCCACCTGGACGGGAGGGGCGTAGAGGCGGTTGGGGTCGGCGTCGGGGACGATCCATGTTCGCTGGGCGGGGTCGTTGGAGAGGAGGAGAGTCTTCACGAGGGCTTGCGAGGAGGAGGGCTTAGGGACGTCGGCGGTTTCGAGCTTGAAGGTGGGATTGGGGCCAGACACGGTAGGGAGGTCGGTGGGCTTGTTGGCCAGGACCCATTGCTTCATGGAAGGCATTTTGGCGGAGTTTGTGGATGTAAGAGTTGGATAGGTGAGAGGATTGACGGGAGTGCTGGACCGCTGACTAGTTTCTCAGCTCCGTAGTCAGGTATCGGCGTAGTCTTATAGGTACACGGGAGACACGGGAAGGTCGATGGCAGTCGGTGACATCAAGCCCCGAGAGATCCACAACCGTTGGAAAGTGTCCGAGATTTGTAAGGGATCCACTTGAGTCTCGAATTCTGGGCTTCATCTCGTAGAGCAGAAGGCAGACTTGTTGAAGGCTCATGAGGAATGAAAACAATTGGAGAAATTGAGATGTTGTTGGCTTGAGGCTATAGTTCAGTTGTATGCATAATCAGCATTAAGCTTAGGTACCTAAACTCCTTAGTGCTGACATGGAGCATCATCCCTGCTAGTGTGGGGCACCATTATACGAGGTACCTACTTTAGAACCAGGTCTAGGTCACCTACAAATGCACAACCTTCCCAACATCAAAGTCCTTCTCCTCCATCCAGGGCATCGCATAACCCCTCTGGTTGCTGACCACCCTAATCCCGCCCTTCTCGATATCTGTCGAGAAGTGCGTATGCCCAAAAACCCACAGCGTGACCCCGTCCCACTCCCCCTTTTTCAGCCTGCTACTAATCAGCAGATCAGTTGCAAAGGCTGAGGACACTGGGCTGCCCGCGTGTTGCGGCTCAGACGTCCTCTTCATCATCGGCGCGTGGTGTGTGACGACTACAACCTCCTTTACGCCTCCCTCTTCTTTAATGAGACGTATCTGCTCTTGGAGCCATGCGAGGTCTTCCCCATGAGCGTGATTATGCGAGTCAACAGTCCAACCGTTGATCTTTCTGTAATCCTGCACCTTGAGCCTCACGGCCTCTCTGTTGCTCTCTGGGATAAAGCTCCAAAGCGAACATCCAAGGACGGTCACCTTGCTATCGTGGATATCGTATTGACCGCGGTTCAATAAGATCACCCGCCCCTCTAGCAACGGCTCGTCAGCTAGTTCTCCTGCTTTCTGTACCCCCTCATCGTACGATAACCCATAGAACTCGTGGTTCCCGAGGACGAGAAAAACGCGCTCAAATTGGGCGGTCTGCTGTTGAAGGAAGTAGAGGTAATCCGCGTAATCGATGAGGCGGCCAATATCGCCGGCTAGGATCAAATTTGGGCTGTGTGCGGGAATAGAGAATGTTCTGTAGGATTTTGTAGCCTCAAGGTGGAGATCAGAGAGAATCTGGAAGGACGTTGACGGTGTTGGATCAGGTTGGGTCTGAGATGCGGGGTTTAATCTGAACAGAGAGGGGATAGACCATTTTGTCATCGTATCTGTACATTTCTGAGCTGTTAGCACGTCAAATGAGCCTCAATGGACGGTTATATGAGTACCTTGCTCGGCAACCGGATGAAGCTATCCGCGAGATCCGCGGGTGGAGGGGAAAATGACCCCGCCTGCTTATCAATCACTCTTATCGATCAACGACATCATAGCTTTTTCTCTTAGCCCGCCGTCTTCCTAGCTTTTCACTCTCCGCACTGATTCAATTGTCCATCGCACGACTCAATTGACCTCCAAATATGTCCTCTCAAAAGACTATGCGGGCCATCGGTACGTCCCCTCACCCCCCCTCATACCACCATACTAACCCTCTTCTCGTCTTGCAGCCATCAAAAATGGCAAAGGTCCCGCCGATGCCCTCTTCATCGACAACATTCCCGTCCCCGAGCTCGGTGCCACGCAAGCCCTCGTCAAGGTCAAAGCATTCGGCCTGAACCGCATGGACCTCCTCCAGCGCGAAGGCCAGTACCCAGTCCCCCCTCAAGCCCCCTCAACCCTGGGCGTCGAATTCTCCGGAACAATCACGGAACTCGGCAACGGCGCGACAGAGGACTTCAAGGTCGGCGATGAGGTGTTTGGACTGGCATACGGTGGCGCCTACGCCGAATACATCGCCGTTGCGACGGGAATGCTCATCCACAAGCCAAAGGAGTTGTCGTGGGAGGAGGCGGCGGGTATTCCGGAGGTACGTTCTAGTCTAATCCCACCTGCTAATCGCGCAAGGCTCTGTACTACCTGCTAATTGTGTACTCTAGACATGGATCACAGCAACCCAAGCCCTGCACCTCGTCGGCGCCTTCAAACCCGGCAACTCCGTCCTCTGGCACGCGGGCGCCTCCTCCGTCTCCATAGCCGGCATCCAGCTCGCCAAAGCCGCCGGCGCCTCCGCGATCTACGTGACCGCGGGCTCCGACGAAAAGATCGCCTTCTGCGTCGACAAGCTCGGCGCAACCGCGGGGTTCAACTACCGCACCCAGAACTGGGCCGAGGAGCTCTCCAAGGCGACGGAGGGCCGCGGCGTTGACGTCATTGTCGACTATATCGGCGCTGGCTATTTCCAGGATAACTTGAAGAGCGCGGCGCTGGATGGACGCATCGTTAACCTTGCGTTCCTGGGTGGGATCAAGGTTGAGAATGTGGATATCTCGTACTTCCTGCGCAAGAGGGTGAGGTATGAGGGGAGTACGCTGCGGAGTCGGGATGAGGAGTATCAGAGGAAGCTGCGCGATATGGTTGTTGAGAATGCGTTGGAGAAGTTGACGAGTGGGGAGTTTAAGGTGTTTATTGAGAAGGTGTTTGGGTTTGAGGATGTGGTCGCGGCGCATAAGTTGATGGAGAGTAATCAGACGAAGGGGAAGATTATTTGTACTATCTAGATACGGCGCAGTGCATTGCTTACGTTATAGCTACGATATAGAAGCAAGAGCATGAGGGTGTGGGATCATCTATATTTTATTCATCCATATATACATCTCATTTCATCGCCAGTGACCAGCACCAAGCGCGCATCTAAACAATGACCTTGTGGCCAGCAGGCTTCTCATCCTCCTCATTGAAGATGTTGATGTTCCAGCGAGGCTTGTTAGCCACGTAAGGGGTGTTGTAGCGGCGGCGGTTCTCGCCGAGCTTGGAGACCTTGGCGATCTCCTCCTTGGTGAGCTCGACCTCCTGGAAGTTCTCGGCAATGCGCGAGGCAGTAACGGACTTGGGGATGACGGAGTGGCCACCCTCCTGAGACCAGTTGAGGATAACCTGGGCGGGGGTGACAGTCTTGCCGAGGCGCTTGGAGGCCTCGTCGGCGACGGCCTTGACGTCGGGGTGAGCGACGAGGAGGGGGATGTTGAACATGTTGTTGCCGAAGGCCTGGTCGTGCATTAGTATGCTTTCACTAGGAGAGTGGAGATGAATATGGTGAACGTACGGAGTAAGCAGTGATGTGGATGTTCTTCTTAGCAGCGTACTCGATCAGGTCGTTGCTCTGGAGGACGGGGTGACGCTCGATCTGGTTGGCAGCGGGGACGACGCCGGTGGCGTTGATGATGGCCTCGAGGTGCTCGACAGTGTGGTTGGAGACACCGACGGCGCGGGCCTTCTCCTTGGGGAGCTTGGTCATGGCCTTCCAGGTGTCGACAATGGAGATGTTGTCCTCGATAAGGACATCGCCGTCGGGGTGGCTGCTGCTCTCCTCGAGGGGGAAGTAGTTCTCGCCGGTCTTGAAGGCGACGGGCCAGTGGACAAGGTACAGGTCGAGGTAGTCGAGCTCGAGCTCGGCAAGACACTCATCCAGGGCCTTCTCGACAACGGCGGGGTCGTGCTGGGTGTTCCAGAGCTTGGATGTCTGGAGCGGATTGTGAGTTTTATGGCTAAAAGAACACGTTTGCAGACGAGTCGACGTACGATGAAGATGTCCTCACGCTTGAGGCCGGGGACGTCCTTGTAGGCGCGCTTGATACCCTCGGCAACCTCGCGCTGGTTTTGGTAGATGGTGGCCAAGTCAAGGTGACGGTAGCCGACCTTCAGAGCCTGGTAGACGGCCTCGCCGACCTGGCCGGGGGCGGACTGCCAGGTACCGAATCCCAGCTGGCTAGAGGACGTTAGCAGGCGTCAGTAATGGCTGGCTGCAGCATACGTACGGGATCTGGGCACCGGTGTTGAGAGTGACCTTCTTGCCGAGAGACATTGTGAGTGTAGATGGATGGATAGATGAGAGGATGCAATGAGGAAGAGAACAGATGGAGAGATGAAGACAGAAGGTTGGGAGGGGAGGGAGGGGCAATAAAAAGGGCGCGCAGCAGCTCCGGTGGGGTGGCCTTGGTAACCTTGGAAGCCATCCATCATCCATGCCACCGTCGACGGTCGATTCAGGATCCAGGTCCAGTCTCTCGATCTTCCCCGCCAATATGGCCTTTTACCCCTCGGCGGGGCTCCCTGATGGCATCATAGCAGCAACCTGCACTCCCTGCCTGCCTACCGCTGCACATGCAACAATTCTGTACAGCATGCTTCAACCCATGTAGAGCTAAGCTATTGCGGCCTTTCTAATGGCCGCTCTCATCAACATCGCATGCGCTCAACAGTTCCCAATGATGTCAGTCGGTAGACACTCCTCCGCGGAGGCCGATGGGGTAATTCTCCACCAATTCGCGCACGGATAAATGCGTCTTGCACTTCGTCCAATCACCTGTTCGGTTCGGTTCCTCGCTCGGAGTTGTCCCGGTGGCGGTTAAATTTGTCGAGTTCGGTCTCACATATTGCGCTTCCACCTTCTGAGCCTGATGGTGATTCGGTTGATTTCTATCGCGGTCGACCCGAGTCGCGACAACTCACCCCGCGCCCACCGTCTCCGGGTAACTCCAACCGCAATCGCAGCATTCTGGAAGGTTTGACGAGGACCTAAGCCTCTTCAACATACCAGAACTGGATCTTGAAGCTCGGTGTCGTGCAGCATCATCTAGATGGTTTCTCAAGTGGTTCGACTTGCTCGGTATCCCGCCGCGGAAATATATTGCACGCGGTCACTTGATCACGCAAATTGGAGTCGGTAATGGTGCATTTTTACCGGGCGACTCGCTTATTTCAATGCCGGCTTCGGGCAATAGCTCATCTCCTCGTTAGCATTTGAACGGAGTCAGTCTGTCCTCAGTTCTTGATATGTACACAAGCTCCATTGCGCTATGCACTACTTCTAGTGCTTTGGCAGCCACTCGCCATCGCCGTGGAGGAACTCTTCGTCCTTGTCAGCGACCTCAAATCCGACTTCAATATCGATGTATCGCCGGTAGTTGACAAACGTAATTCGTCATCATCACTTTCCTCTTCCAGTGACACCATAGTCCTGCCCTCCCGGCTGAACGTCTCTTCGAGAAAACCACCCAAGATGAGCATCAGATCTGAATTGAAGGTATTGCGAAACCATTTCCATCTCTTAGATCTCATGATGGCACTCTCATCATCGACCATCCTCAGGTGAAGGTAGTAGGTTTTGTCACTGATGCTTACACTGATGTCGGCTTCGTCAGGTAGTTGTCGTTGAGGCGCAACTGAGACCTAGTGATCGCAGGGCCAGATCGAATTCATGCACACGCGCAGGCCCAATTTTCTCCATATCAAGATAATAACCCATGTCTAGGAAACTCTCGGTGGCGGAGAAATCGCGTATTACTGGAGAGCAATGTAACCGGACATGGTTCACAACGCTTTGATGATCTGTTCATTGGCGAAGACAAGTCTGCATAATGGGCAGTTTCGAGGGTCCGAAGGCTGCTCTGGTTCAATCGGCCATGGCCAGGCTTGAAAAGAATATGTCCGAGAAACTTTTCCGAGGCCAGTAGCAGAGTCTTCATGCGTTAGTTGGGCGTCATGCTTGAAAGAATGGAAGAGGAACTATGCCCATGAGGCTGGCAAGGCAGACTGCTTCGTCGTCGCGACGGCTAGTTATGCGGCCTTGGATGCTGACAAACAGCACCGCGCACCGGCGTACAGGATCGCTCAAGCTCCTTTCTAATCTGGAATCAATTGGACTCTGGTAGTGAAGGCTTGCTATGCTCTGCCCTCCATGCTCGATGCGCCGCATATCTGTAATTGGACGTACGAGGTCAAGAAAATACTATATCCACATTCCCTGTCGATCGATGATGTTTATGAAGGTTGTTTCATCACATTTGGAAAAGCCAGGTGCGGCTAACTTGATAGACCCAAAGACAGGCGAAGTCGAGAGGTGCTGTCGACGCCCGCGCTAGGGACAGGAGCCAGGAGACCGGAGCATGTTCCGGAATCACGCCGGATCAGCCATGCTAACGCTATTAACACGCTTTTGGCGTTCAATCTCGCTGGGATAATAATCCTCAACGCACAGCCTGATCAGTTTGTACTGTCACGCGGCATATCTGAAAGTCGTGATAGAGTCTCTTGGCCAAGTAGACTTTCGGGGGCGTCCAGAGCCGCGGGTCCATGGACTAACAGCCACGCAGAACAGGAGCTGAAATGGGGAAGATGTACTTAAAGAAAGGCAATGAACGGATCTGCCTATCACAAGCACCTTTCCTGCGGCCAGATATACCCTCATCGAGCCTCGCCTTGCTTGAATTCGCATGGTCCTCTCCCGTGGCACACAGACGGTGTCTATCCAATGGTACGCGTCCAGGATATTTGGGACAAAGCCTTCAAGCTCAACTTGGAGATCCTTCCAAGGACATAGCGGCAGATTGTTCCCCTTGGTATTATCAGTACCATTCAACCATAGGTGAGAAACTGCGACGTACGTCAGAGAACGGGTCACTGCACTAGAAACCAAGCCAAAGACAAGCATAGGTCTGCTACCGGAGTGCTGGAAGTGCCTGCCACCTTTAGGTACTTGGTAGCTGATATATTGCCCACTTCCAGTTGAGTTGTTCGACCATGGCCCGGCGGTGATGCCAGTACAGCGTGGCTGCCACCGCTCTCCAAGATTCCCTTTACTCGAAACCAATGTCTTCTTGAACATGGTGATTACATATGCAATTGCTCGTGACGTGCGCTGTACGATACACACTCTCATCAAGCTGGTGAGCAACGGGTTTTGTCTTGCGGCAGCGGCTGTGGTCTGCCATCTGGATCTCTCCAACCAATCCGTCAAAAACGTTTTCCTCTCCGGATCTCTTCTCAGTTCGTTCGCCAAAGTTGAATCAGCGAAATCACAGCTCAATTCGTGCGTTGCCTCTATGTGTGATATTTGTACTGGGCGTAAGTGGCATTGCTGGTATTGTATGCCTGCAGATTTTCCTCCAGGGTCGCTTCAAGTCCTGCGGTGTTTTGGTCATCTCATCGGTTCTTTAGAGATCATGTCCGAAATCATCCAGACTTTGACTTGTTCGATAGAATCTAGCCTGTTGAACGAGTAAGCCTTTTGGACATTCTGTCAAGATGAATGTATGATCTTCACTGGTTGTAACCTGCAGAGTGCTGCATTTGATCACTTTTGCAACCCCAATCAGCGTCGGACACGTCCGAGGAGCTGTATCTGCTGGGTTGTTTGTTTTCAGCTGACGGTGCGGTGATCGCTGCCGCTTGACCCTTATTACCCATAGGCCCTCTTGATTGCTTTTTCTTCCTGCGGCTCGCTCAGAATGTTTGGATGATAGCCTGGGCTACAGCTCATATTCTCACCTGGTACAGCAGGAACACAACCTTGCATTATGCCTGCAAAGATGAAGTTTGCGTTGCAGTCTCTATTACCATGCCAAAAGCCATACCTACCGTTACCAACGTTGACGCCGATGGCAAAGCACTCACACGCCAACAACACCTCCGATACCAGAAGCTTCTGGCTTTCGTACACGGTCACATTCCTCGAATTGCTGGCTCTTTTCTTTGCCGCCACCTTTCTAACCTATGGTGGGTTTTACCTTGGAGCGGTAATCTTGATATGCCTTTTCGACATCACGGCCCTCCTAGCATCCCTGCAACATTTAACAGGCCCATCTTCGCCAGCCAGGCCTCTGTCGAAGAGCACACCAGAATTCAAGCACCGGAGGGAGCAGTAGTGGACGTGCACTTCCTAGCAGCGAACTGTAACGCCTGAGGCCTCGGAGCTCGAGTACTCATTAGATAATCCTCCTAACTCCACGCCCTAGCCAACATCCCAAGAACTGACAACCCGCATCTAATACTCTAGGTAACACGCATTCTGGCCGTGGTCTTAGTGACTCAAGCTTCGCTACTAGACTGTCTTCATCGCCGTGATATTACTGGTCTCCTTGTTCCTGGTAGTGAAAATAAACTTGCTGTGGCTAAAGTATATTTTCCGCCAGTGCGAAAATATATGTAATCACGAATAGCTGCCGTGTGTTCTGAAATAAAGCTCACAATCACTGGACAAGAACAAACCAAGGTAGTCCTGACAGAGGCCATTAAGCATCGCCATATTCCATTTCGATGGCGTCTTTGCAGTGTTGGAGTAGCTACATCATCGCATTGCGTAGCCGCAATTTCCCATAGACAGAACCGGCAACTGGGCACGTGCCGAGCCTTATCAGGTTATTTGAAGACAATCACATATTCAAAATTGGAACAAAAGTACAAGACCAATTGCCAGTACTTATGCGCCCCCGATTAGTTAGATTTCATCCATAGTTGACCCCAGTGTGCCCTGAAAACGGTGGTTTAGCTGTAACACTGGTCGTTCTCCGAAGATTAGGCGGAGTCCACAAGGCTGATGGATATTCGGTGCTTGGCGCGCAGAAGCCACGGTGAGACTGGCTGGGACAAATATGAGAAAAAAAAAGGAAACCGAGTCTACAGTCACTGAATTGCGCAGTTGACGCATTTGGTTGAGATTGTTAAGATATACAGTATACTTCGTTGCTGAAGACTGAAGACGTCGGGTTCTAAATATAAAGGCCTAAGATTGAGCCCAGACGCGAGTTGTGCGCGTTTCCAGACCAGGACAAGCTGGATGCATCGAACCAATAATAATCAATGGTTCAAGGGCCACAAGCGCAAGCAAACAGTGTTTATTGGCCAAAGACTGCCCCTTTTCTTCTCCATCCCTGCCGAGCCAGCGATTACGTACCGTACGTGCGGCGCGAGCGTCCACGGGTGCAGACTGACTCGCCCAAACCGGGCTAGTGACACCAACGCCTCGCCGACCTGGACTTCAGCCAATTTCATCCTCCCCCAATGTATCATTTATCGCCGTGATCCCTTATTCTCTTACACTTCCTCGGTTGTTCCTCGCCTCTCTGATCCGCGGAGAGGTTCGTCCTGATGGCCAAGCGGCGACTCTTCCGTTGGCCAGCCCCCCGGACCACGGGCCTGACCTTCCTCGCTCTGCTGCTCAGCACTCTCACATTGTTCCTCTATGGCGGGGGGTCATTTCCGCTCACACCGGCCCAGCGAGGTTCGTCTTCAAATTCTGCGCTGTCAGCGAGCGATGCTGACGGCGTAATCGCAGCCCAGGAATCGCTCCACGACCAGGTCATTCGCGAGCTCTCCGAGATCACAGCGACGTACAGCAATGCGAGCCAGGTCGGACTGGTATTAGCGGCTACGCAGTCTGATGACTTGCAGTGGCTGCTGGAGTATATTAAGGAGCGGTTCGTCAGCCCGATCGAGTTGACGGTGAACTTGCGGAGAACTAACTTGTGTCACAGCGGCCCCGGCACAATCCCCTTCATCTACAGCACCGACGATAAACCTGACCCGCGCCTCCTCCTCCCGCGCACTACCCGCGGCCGCGAAGCAACCGCCTACCTCTCCTACATCGTTGACCATTACAATAACCTCCCGCCGTACTCGATTTTCATCCACTCCAACATCAACCAATGGCACAACGACCTCTTCGGTCCGTTTACCAGCAACGCCCTGCGCAATCTCCGCCTCGAAGCCGTCGACGCGATGGGCTACGTCAATCTCCGATGCCAGCATGACCCCGGTTGTCCGACGAGCGTGCACCCGTGGAGCCCGACGCAGATCGATATCGAGAAGAACGACATCCGCGCGTTCTTCCCGGAGGTATACCAAGACATCCTTGGTGTCCCTGCAGAGCGGGTCCCCGAACACATTGGGAATGTATGCTGCGGGCAGTTTGCCGTGAGCCGCGAGCGCATTCTGCAGCGGCCGAGGCAGGACTACGAGCGGATGCTAAAGTGGGCGGCGGAAACGGACCGCACGGACAGTTTTGGCGTCGGCTGGGTATACGAGAAGATCTGGCACATTATTTTTGGGATGGAGGTTATCTAGTGCGTCCCGTCCCTCTCGCCTACCCTCTCTCACTTCGCCGCTAACCACTGATTCGCAGCTGTCCCCGATACGAGCAATGCCGCTGTGACGTTTACGGATGGTGCGGACCACTGGCAGGCACAGGCGAGACACTGCAGGCAGTGCGCGGCCCGGCCCCGGCCGTATAAAATCTACACTACGTAATTTAGACGATTGACGGAACCCTTTTACCCTTTTGTTGTTTGTTTTTTGAATAGTTCGAATTCCCACCCCGTTTCGTTTGCTTGCTTTTACCCCTTCTTCCCCTTCTGTTGCATCGACTTTGTATACTACATACCTTACCTATCATGAGTGAGTCCGGACGCATACGCTGCATTGCATTGGCATTGACATACACGGTGTCTGGCGATCGGAACGAGAGAATGAGAATGTGCTTTCATGACTTGGATAGTGACTTTTTCGGGTCGTTTCGTGGTGGTTATACCCTTTTCCTTTCCTTTCCTTTTCCTTTACTCACCTTCTTCCCTTATTTATCACTCTTAATTGGGTAGATAGGATAACTTACTTAGCCTAGTTTAGACAGGATACGACAGAATGGACATGGTCATCATCATCATAACTCGTTTCAGCATCCCTATATACAATCCCCTCTATCATAGCACGCATTTCTCAAGCGTGGGAATCATCCCCAGCCTCCCCATGAATAACCCTCTGATGCCTCGCCCCCTCAAATCCCCCATCAAGCTCAAACACCGTCCCCTCGCCAACAACCCTCTCCGTCCGTTCCGGTGCCCTCGGCACCGCAACCCCAGAAACCTCATGTACATTTTCACTATCAAGCATCGGCACATCAGACTCCGATGGCCGGCGCTGAGGACGCGGAGGCGGCCGAGACGCATTAGGCGCCGCGGTGAAGAATAGCGCGTCTCCTTCGCCATTATCCCGACGACCATCCGGCGTCGAAGTCGGCCCATTCGTCCCCGGTATCAGTGCCGTCGGGACAGGCATCGAGGCCGGATTCGTGGCGCCGGCTGTGAGCGATGAAGGCAGTGTGGATGAAGCTGGATCAGTGGACGTTGGCGAAGACGAAGACGGCAATGTGAACGCTGTTGATGTTGAGACCGGGCGGCGCGGTATGGATCCTCCCCCTCCTCCTGCTACAGCAGCTACGATTCCCGCCGCTGCTAACCCGGATCCAGGACCGTCTGTTGGACTCGTGCTCGTGCTCTGGCTCGGCTGCTTTTCCGCATCACCATTTATGCCCTTGGCACTCCCGACTGCAGCAGCAGCGCCAGCAGCACCACCGACAGCAGCGGCGGCGTTAGCATTGGCGCGGTTCTTCCTCCTCTCACGCAGAAACAGCCAAATCAGGACGAGGATGATAAGCACGCCGACCACGACGCCAACGACTATCCCCGCTATCGCGCCACCGCCGAGGCCCGAGTCATCTGAGTCCGAATTCGAGGGCGCGGACTCATCCGAAGCCGTCGGGGTAGTCGTTGCGCTGGACGTCGAGCTCGAGCTCGAAGTCGAAGTGGACGTACTAGTCGTAGTGGTAGTAGTAGTGGTAGTAGCACACGTCACACCACCCTGGAAAACCCTCCCCTCACTCTCCTCCTCGCCCTCCCGATCCAGCGCCTCAACGCCCGCACAGCCCGCAGACCCCGTAGCCACAACATCCGACTCCGCACCCACAGTCTCCAGCATCTCAAAGCTCAGCGTGTTGAACCCACCAGATAGATGCACGCCGCCCCTAACAGTCTCCAGATCATCGAGCGCCAGGTCAACAAGCGCATTGTTCCCCTGGACATTGAGGTCCGCGCCTATGCTGGATAGACTGCCGAGGCTGAGGCGGGTGAGCTGCTCGTTGTCTGTGACGGTTACGGAGCCGCCGACGTCTTCGAGGTCTGGGATGGAGACGCCGACTAGGGTTGTGGACTCGATGATTAGGTTCTCGCTTATGCGCTCGAGGTTTTCGAGGTTCAGGGTGCCTGAGGCGGAGGGGGAGATTGTAACGGAGCCGGAGATGCTTTTGCAGGAGGAGAGGGCGGAGGTGGCGGAGGATTGGGAGTCTATTGTTATGGAAGAGCCTGGAGAATGTGTTAGTCTTTTTTGTCGAAAGGGAAGGGGGAAGGACTTGCAGGATTGCGCCGATACGGGCGTCGAGCCCGCGAGGGCGTAGACTAGAATTGGTATGGGTATCATCTGGCCGGCATCAGGAGGCTTGCAGAAACAAAAAGAAATGCATTATGGATCGAGAAGCATGCAGTGATGCCTGGAGGGATTGCGGTCTTTTATTTGTCTTGCCATGTCGCTGGATGGGTCTAAGGGCTAGCTCGCTTGGCTGTGTCTTGGGCGCGGTGATCTAAGTGATTATTCATGTTTTATCTCCGAAGAATCATCATATACCTCGTATTGAATGATCTTTTTGCTCTAGTTCGAACGAACGACCATTGAGACGACAGATATCTCCGAGCTCTCTGCTCTAGGGCTAAGGATTGTTGCGGAACGGCGGTGCCTGAACTGGAGACGAGCCCTCACAGTCACGCCAAGTTCGACACTGCCACGCCGACCCACCCCATCACAGCACCCTCCACTCGGTGTTCAGGGTCCAGCTCTCAAGAGGCCAATCTCCAGCTCCCACGGGGTGGTCGCAGTGCGATCCGAGTCGTGCCTTTCCCGATTCGATCTATTTATATCCGTGGAGACCCTGACTGCCAGTGCACTAAATCCAGGCATCATAGTTTCTGTTTCCGGTCTTGACCATGGTCTTTTGGTATTTAACACTGCTACCTAGACTAGATGGATGAAAGTTGTGGCTAGGGTTAGACAGTATTGTGCTGGTTCAGCTGGCGCTCTGCAAGTTGAGACCTTGTTCCGGATCCTGACCAATTGCCGTCCGATCCAAGGTGTCGTTCTGCAGTCGTGCAGGTTCCATCTCCTGGTGGCGCATTCGGGACGGTTATTAATTTATTGTCGGAGGCGGTGCTGCCTTGCGGTATGTGGCAGGTTTGGTTCTGATATCCGCTGGGTAAGGAAGGGTTATTTTCACAGCCGAGCTCATGGCGGGTCTTGTCCTCTGGGATATTTTGGTTTCCGCACCCGATCGATTGCACCGATGAACATGGGATAGCCGAATTGTCTTCCGAGCCAGGCTGCTTTGCCTGAAGGAGGTCTGGCACAATATCGAGATGTTCATGCTTCAGCGCCAGAGCCAATGCGGTCAGTCCATTATCGTCCTTGCAACTGACATCGGCCCCGGCCTTGATAAGGCACCATATCACCGCGCGTTGACCGTATACAGCTGCTAGAGCTAGCGGCGTCTGTCCATTCTTGTCTCTGAAGTTCTTATCAGCAGCGTAGTTGACAAGGACCTCAACGACATCGCTGTGCCCGGTCTTTGCAGCCCATGACAATGGTGTCTGGCCACTAGCATCTTTCAGGTCCGGGGCAGCAGCTTCGTATCGCAGGAGTAACTCGACTAGCGATTTATGTCCTTCGGCAGCTGCCCATGAGAGAGGGCTCCTTCCTAAAGAATCGACCATGTCCACGTCATGGCCTCCGGCAATCAGTCTGCACACAGCATCTTCAAGCCCAAAGTACGAAGCAAGATGGATTCCATGGAGGTCTGTAGGTACCGGCCAAGCTTTATCCTCTAGAAGGACTCGGGCCGAGCGTAGCACATTGAGTCTGTTCTCTAGAAATCCCAAAACCATGACCGGGCTCAGAGCATCAGTGGGTCCATGACGTCCCCAGTTCTGAGCTGCATAGCGATAAAGGGGGTATTTGTCGAAAAGGCTGGCCTGGTGCTTTGGTTGCAAGTCTCCCAAAGGCCTGTGTTGGTCTTCGCCAAAATCAAATGATAGGTAAGTGATGCACGTAGCTGCTATGTTCTTTTGCGCGTCTGGAAACCACTCAGTCCAGGTCCGTTCAAAGTATTCCTGAGCCGTATAATGAACCAGGCGAATGATATTACTCTGCTCGTCGACAATGACCAAGCCTGCACATACCGAAACTATATCTTCCACATCGGAGATGTTCGTTTCGTCCAGCCTGGGATGTCCAATTTCCACAGCGAGAGCATGTTGTAGCTCCCGGGTAGTCAACGGGCCGGCACAAGTAATCCACGACAATACCTGCTTAGCCATCTCTTTCTGATCAGAGACCTGTCCTTCGATGCGTTCCATAGCAGTTCGATATGCCGAATCATATGCGTTAGAACCGGTAGGTAGGCTTTTCAGCGCCGTCCGTAATGCTTTCTGAGATCTCTTTCCAACCAAGGAGTCCAGGTGCAGCTTGGCGAGGAGGAACCTATCCACATCAAATCAGTACAAGTTCCTGCTGACGTGGGGGCTACTCACATTCCGCCAACGGCTTTGGAGACCTCGGCTATAATTTCGCATTGGAGCTCTTTGTTCCGAGACACGAACGATGGTAGTCGGGATAGCTGACTGCGCAGATATCTCCACACGTCTTCCATTGTTGCGCGAATCTCCAGCGAAGGGCAGCCTTCGAACGCGGCAATCGTGTCTGGGATATACCTAGACGTGGCCAGAAAGTTGACGTTACATCTATCCTGGAGGGAATAGATGGCTGCTAGTAGTGATTCGCGGACAGTGCTCTCACATTCATCAAGAGCGTCTACCACAATGAAAACACGAGACAGCTGATTCGAAAAGAGCTGCAGGAACTGCAAGAGCTCGCTCACACTGGGCTGAATCTTCTTGTTCCGCGCCTGAGAATATGCATCCCTCACACAATCGGGGATTGCGTGATCCCGCTGTACAATCTGCCTTACCAAGCTCGCCAGTAGATCTCGAAATGTCTGTGTGGGCCGCTGTCGAAAACTGCAGTATAGATACGCGATGCCGATATTGCCGCGGCGGCCGAACTTTTGCTCGAGAAAGTCGATAATCATAGACACCATGATGGTTTTCCCGGCGCCAGGTATCCCGGGACAGAACAGTGTCTCCTTATCCTTCTCTGCCCATTGCCGGAACTGACTTGCCCCGAGAAGCCACTGCCCGCTCCCTTCCTGGTGTTGATTGAGAAAGTCGTTCTGTTGCGCGGCGTAGTTCACAGGACTCAACCAGTCGAGGATCTTATCGTACTCTTCGTCTATCTGGTAATGCTTGATCGCGGCAATTTCTTCCCTCGAACGAGCTGTTGTTTCGCATACGGCAAGGTTGACGTCGCTTCACTATGTTAGCAACTGACTTTCAACAATGAGCTCCAAGAATTAACGAACGGGTGCACGGCATACAGATTGAGCCGAGCTAAGAAGAGATTAAAAGTGACAACCTGTCCGCAAATGCGCCGTTCAAAATTCTGTATCTCTTTAGGGTCCCAGTTCAGTCGCTGCCATACGCGTCTCGAGAGATAGCCTAGGCCACGGCTAGCACGCGTATCAATATCCGTGCCCGTGTTGTCAGTCGAACTAGAGTCCAGATCCAGGTCTTGAAATTTCCCCAAAACATGGTCGAGATCCTGAAGCACGGTGTAGCAAGACCGAGATATTTGCTCGAGATGACGCTTCTGCCCATTGCTTAGTACATTCTCCGGGTCGATATCGTCGATGTCGCGCAGGACGTTGGACAGAGACTTGATACTGATGGTGACCCTGGAGTTAGGACTCTCGTCGACTGGCTGGGTGAAGATCTTCATACCTCTCGGTTGTGCTTTTGAATTGTGTGGGCGCGTAGACGAAGCGCTTGCGGATGTCATTTGCGATGACCATGACCGAGAGGAAATCCCCTGCACCGTACCCGAAACTCATGTTGGATGGCTGCTGTTGACCTCGTTGGGTAATGTATATACAGCATACAAGAATATACAAGACGACGGACGTGTCCAGCGGCCGGTTGGAGACTTGCGTAGTATAGAGTGGCGGTGTCAAGGTAGGGCTGAAGGGAGCAGAGAAATCTCCACAGCCTTAAACGGCAGGAGCACCCTGAATACCATGGGGAGTACGGAGTTATTGGGTCCAGAATTGCTGGGGTGTTGGGAAACGTCACGCGTTATGGTCCGTTCGGATATAACGAACGCAACGAAGAACCTGTCGAACTCGCGGTTTGGATGTGGACAAAATCGTCTCATATTCTCAACCACAGGTCTATAGGTCTGCGGAAATGACGTGAAGGCGTGAGTTCACGACATGAAGGGGTATATACATAAGACTTCAGCAATCAACCAACGGAGATAGGCCGGAGATATCGTCTCAGAAACGTGGGCTCCAGGTTTTATCGAGGGCGTGAAGCTCATTCCACTCAGCTTCTAGTTGGCCGACAATCCAAGCTGTCGGCCAGCCGATTTTCTTTTCCACAAATTCTAGGAACTCAAAGGATCCCAGATGCTCTGCCGGGTGACGAAGGCAAAACCCGTCTATACAGCATTAGTGCCGAATATTCTTCGAAGGTGACGAAAAGCATACAACGATGTAATAGATGGCACCCCATAAAATATGCGTTGACGACTGTTTCATTGGATCTTGACAATCCAATCACGTTAACAAGGTGGTATGCGATGGTTTGCTTCGGACGGTCAGCATAAGTCAAGCAGGCTGAGATGATTACAAACCTCTTCTATACGCCTCAGTCGAGCCCGCTCAAAGTCGTTTACAACTCCCTGGTGCTTATTTGAAGTCGCAAGGATGATTCGAGACGCATGATAGTATTGTAAACCGACAACTGAACGCTCAGTATATATTCGGTTCGAGGATACAAAAACATACCTGCAGGTGGGGACACCAACCACAGCTCTGGAAAAGGTCTATTTTCGCCAGCATTGGCCTCCTGATGTTTCAATGGCTGCCAGCTGATGGGCTTTTCCCGATACCACTGCTCAACACAGTCGGACAAGTACTGCCAATCGTCTTCATTGAAGCTGTATGCATTGGGCTCGGAGCGAAGTTGAATTATTCTCGCACATAGGAAAATTATCCTATTAGCATAGGCGGCATCATCCATTCGTTGAAACACGGAAGAATGCTCATAATTCTCTAGATTTAGTTGCATTGGCTGGTATTCAACCAAGCAAGCATATATGGCTTGCCGAAGAAATTGCCAGCTGATAGCCTCCGCAAGGCCTCCAGACGATGCTGATTTTGACATTGTATTCAGAAGTCGAGTAGAGCCCAGCCAGTGGCACTTTTCGTCCGTGGCCCGCTCCAACTCTTCATAGACACGCAGGATCACCACCGTAATCAATATGTTATCGTCGTAAAATCCTTCGGCTTTCGAAAGCGCCCGAAGAAGCAACTCAACGCACTGACTGTGGTACTCTGAGGCCTCCCAATCATCGGACCCGGACATGATCGCCGCATGTCGAGCAGAATATGCTAGGATTGCCTTCATAACCATCGGGACTTGAAGTGCTCTCCGAGGGATCTCGCTTGAGAAGTGAGAATTCTGGTCGCAGATATCAAACTAGTAGTTCAGTGAGTAGTCCGACGTTCGGGATGCAGAGACCTACCCTGGAGGAAAGATCATGAATGAACGAGCGGAGAAGGGAGGCTTCGCGCGTCGTCATAGACGAGTTTGAGCTTTGGCGAGGGCTGAGAGAACTCAAAGAAGGTGAGAACTCTGCCCAGGTGCTGACAGAGGGCAACGGGGAGGGCCCACTTGCAGGTTTAGGAGATATGCTGATAGAGGATATTGTTCGTCGTTCGTCTGGACTAGAACCAGCCAATTGAGTGATCAAATGGTCTTGATTACCAGGTTCGGCGACATCTGCGTTCAGACTGGGTGCGCTAGAGACATGCGGTAGCGGCAGCGATGAAGCCCCATCAGCAGGGGGTTGGCTATTCCTCAAAACGTCGGGCATAACATCTGAGTCGGGATCTTCCGCCGATTCTTCAATAAACATCACTGGACATATCATGAGCACCGATCGAAGAAGACATGGACGGATAGCAACATACAAGACTGAGGAACTTTCACCCAAGGCTGTCGGGCATCCCAGGCCAAATCATATTTGCCCGTCGCGGACCCTTGACTCTTCTGGTATACATGGCGGACCGTTTTAAAACGGAACGGTGGATCAAGGCGACAAGCCCGCGATAGCCGGGTACATTCATTACATGACGATGCACCTTCAACAATAGTACACTTGATATGGCGAAGACGACAACGCTCACATCCCCTACCGATGCGCATTGCAAGTCGGGAGCTGAGCGTCCGCTAAGTAGAAAGTCGATGATGGCAGGAACATCGGCAGATGGAGATACCCATCGATACAGTTGCACTAAGTATCAAGCGGGGAGAGATGAAGGCAGGCGGAAGAAGGTGTAAGAGACAAGCAGGAAAGATCCCACGATGATGCTGAAGGTCGGCTCCTTCGAGTCCTTCGACTGCACGCTCCCCCGCAATCCCCCGGTTTGCTGAATCAGCGGCTGCCCACGGCTTCTGATTGGTGCCCTCATGACTCGGACAGTCTCCGAACCCATCGATCGAGTACGGCTGTCAGGCTGAGTTGGCGAAATAGCCACTTTGCCGCCGATCGAGTCTGGGCACTCGGTCAGGACGTCACTCGTGCTGTCGCATTTTTTTGCGTTCAAGGTCTTCGTTTAGTCGGACGTCCTGGCGGAAGTGGATGTTTGTTGCCTCGTAAAAGACCCAGCTTTCGGTGCCGCTTGAAGACAGCTGTATGGTATCAGACAAGCCCAGGCAATAGTAGAATGTAAGGAGTAATCCGCCTCTATAGCGTTGGGACGCCGTTTGGAGTGTTGCGTTGTTGGAAAATCCGCGATGCATGCATGTTCCCAGGCTTGTCGAGCGGATCATATTGTTTCAGGCAAAAAGTACGGTACATTCAAACCCATGCAGGCAAACGCCGCCGAAGAATGGCCCAACCATCGCCTTGGCGAGCGCATTGATTCAAGTCCATGGTTGGGATTAATACTCCGTAGCACTCTCTGGTTTTGTTAACCGGATTCGATTGCTCGTAAACACTGGATAGTAGCCACCGGTGAACTGGCCTGGTCTCAGCCCTCAACGAGACTGATCCGGTCTTCAGAAGTCAGAACCAAATACGCGTTCGTAAGGCATACCGATACCGATAAGGCAGCGCGTGCTGGATAAGCTGCACCACACCTAAAGAGGGAAATAGAGTTAATAGGCACATCATTCAAACTCTCCATCCAGTATAGTTTGGAGTGATGTACCATCGCAGCCGTTGCCGCCATCATAGATCACTCAGAGGCCCATTTAACATCATTGGCCATGGTCTATACGGGATAGCCATGGTGCTGTAGGCGATACAACTCGACCGGGTTGCTCAACATTCGATGAAGAGGCTGGTTCCGACATGTCGGTGGGGAGATATGGAGTTCGTGTTCTAACCATCTTGGCTTGCACACGAATAGATGAAGCGCGTTGAGGTAGGCCTAATGATACTTCATACCCTTTCCAATCGAATGTTATATGAGTGTTTCTTCAGAGGACTGTCGAGGTGCCGAGGGTCAAAGTCGTATTTGACCACCGCTTGCTTGAGTTCAGTGTCATGACCGAACGCTCCGTTCTTGGGACTTGCTCATTTGGACGCTCAGCACAAAGTACGGGGGCTGATTAGCTGGGGGTTCATAATTAATATAGACCGTGTCCGTACAGCTGCGCCGGAACATAAAAACCGAGGCCAATATATCGTGGGGTCGCTTGGATGCTAGGATCGTATGATCTCGCCGTCCGGCGAGTTAAGAGCGGAGATCGGATTCCAGATCTGACGGGAGACTCGACAGATGATTCAGGAGTCAAAGGGGCCAAGGGCAATGGAAACAATTCGTCGTGGATGGCTTGCTCTGCCTAATTGCAGACAGTAACGTACCAAGATAGGAATCGAGGATGTGGTGAGAGGCGGCCCACTGATCGGCCATGGCCCATCCATCTTACGTCTCCGCGGCGGCGCGTTTGAGGAGCAAAGAATTCTCCTTCAGCACGGACACGGTCAACACCACCTCGACTCCTCCACAACTCAGGATGCAGCGGTTCGAGCCGCCATGACAAACCGCGATCCTGACTTCCGACATCAGCTGGGAAGGTTCCGTCTCCAAGTCGATCCCCTTCCTCCATCACAGCTCCCACTTCCGACCACGTCCGTGACGCCCCCGACTTCGCTGCCCTCTCCATCCGCGCCCTCGTCCGCGCCCCCTCCCCCTCTCCCTGACCGTCTTGCGTCTCGCCCCAAACGCGTTTCAACTGCCTGCGATTTCTGCCGGAAACGGAAAAAGAAATGTGATTTCCGCTACCCCAATTGCTCGGCGTGTACACGAGCCGGCGTTCGTTGCACCATCGCTCCTCCAGGACCGCAAATCACATCTGTTCCCCGCGATCAGCTCGAACGGCTACAGGACCGCGTACAATGGCTGGAAGAAATTGTCCGCCGCAAGACGGGCGTTGCAGTCGCGGACAAGCCGACAGGCAGCGCGTTGGACGAAGATGGCGACCCAAATTCGTGGCACCAGCTGCCGGCAATTTTGATCAAGGTTGATCCTAGCAGTCCGCAAGCCGCTTCCACAGTAGCAGGGTCCACGACCGGGGTCGAATCGAGCGCAAGTCCAGGGTCGACGGAGCCATCAGCAGTCGGAACTGAGCTTCCCAATGTTGGTGAGATCTTTCGCGACAAACTCGAGCATCGTCGCCCTTCCATCGCACGACCGGTCATATCTGCAAGCGCTCCGCACATCCTCCGGCTCGCATCCTTGGAGGAAGCCGAACGGGTGGCCGGGCAGTACTTTGATAGCATGGGATACCAGTACCCCTTCCTACACCGTGTTGAATTCTTCGATCATGTCCGACGGATCTACGCCGGTGAAGTTCCCACCCCTGAGGTGCACTACAGCTATCACATCACGATCGGTATTTCTCTGCTTATCGGATCTGCGGAAAATGCCGAGGCCAGGGCCATGGAGTTCTATCGGGCAAGCAATGAAACACTCTCCATAGCATTGCACAACGAGGACCTTACCGCTCTTCGCGCATTGCTGAGTCTAGCTCTTTATACGCTGTTTGCGACAACCGGCCCCAGCATATGGCATGTCCTCGGGACCGCTTTGCGCCTTACCACCAGCTTAGGGCTACACAAAGCAAGGCATCCCACCAACCTTCTTGACGATGAAATGACCAAACGCGCATTCTGGAGTCTATACAACCTCGATAGGCTCATCGCTAGCACCCTAGGCAGACCGCTCGGGATTGCCGATGAAGACATCACCGTGTCTCTTCCCCGAGAGTTGAATGACGACGGGACTGAAACGCCAGGAGCGAGCGCCATGACCATCCCCATACAAGTCATTCGGCTGCGCCGCATCTTCTCGCGAATCTACCGTTACCGTAAGCCGCATCCATTCCCTCCCTTGGAACACCTCAACTAACAAACTCCCAGTATACAGCACCAACCAACCCGCCCCATCGCCACCCGAACTATCCCTCAACCTCCGGCACTTCCGCCAGGAACTCGACGACTGGCGCACCACGAGCCCCGTCTACCCACCAGCCCTCCTCTACTCAACCAGCTACTTCGACTACCTGCACGCAACAACCCTCCTCCTCCTCTACCGCCCCAGCCCGCGCAACCCAACCCCGGACCAAACCAGCATCATCAGCTGCGGCAACGCCAGCATCGCGGTAATTCGCTCGTACTGGGAATCCTACTGCGCCGGCAAACTCAAATGGATCTGGCTCACGCTCAGCCAGCTCTACTTCGCCGGCATCACGATCCTCTGGTGTCTGAACCGGAATTTCCACTCTGTAAACGAGGGGCTTGGGCCGGTTTGGGAGCCAGACGAGCAGATGATGCGGAGAGGAATCCAGGCGGTCGTTGTCATCCTCGAGGCCTTCGGGAAACGGCGAGCGGGCGTTGATAAGCTCGCCGAGACTTTCCGCGCCCAGAGTACAACGATCTTCAGCCATCTGGCGTACCAGCAGCAACAGCAGCAGTCTATGATGCCCCCGCCGTTGCCTCCGCCACAGCCGGCTCCCAACCCGGTTTATATGGCGCCGCCAGTGCCGCTTGCACCTGTTCTGGATGATGTCTTGTTGGTTGATGCGTCCGGGACGATGCCCGTTATGGATCCGCAGATGGCGGAGCAGTTGTTTTACTCTTATGATTGGTTCCAGGAGGAGATGGCGACGTATTATACCTTATAGATGATCGGTGTATGGAGGGGGACCTTGTATGTTCTGTGGCGCTCAGCGAAATATGGCTCTTTGATACCGAAGATAATTTTCAATGCAGTAATGAATTCTATTCCCGAAATGTGTTGGCATATGTACAAGATGCTAGATGGGTTCAATAAATATGTACAATTAGAAGTCTAGCGTTGATAAACGAGTGGTGTATTTGGTTACTCCCAACTGGTAGGTCCAAACCGCTCACCGGGGGAAACAGTCTTCCATGGCGTGCCTCGACCGTCGGCCGTCCTCATGAAGATTTCATTTCCCCACCATCTGAGCGGCCCAGCGGGTAGCATGATACAAAAGAAAATGACCACGGTCGAGACGGCAACACCCGAGTCGAGGGCTGCGCTGAGGACAAAGTCTAAGTTTTGTCAGCCGTGCTGCCAGTGCCAAAACAGGAAGATATAAAAGGGCAGGTGAAACTCACTATACTTTGACCACCAAGCTGGACGCTTCCGTTTGATAAGGCCATTGAAGATGACATTAACAACCCACCACGATGAGAAGTTAATCCCTGTTGCGGGTGGCACCATGCTCATTGCGCCGAAGGCGACGGGCCAGGATATGTAATTTACTACTTTCCAGCGCCGCCCGAGGAGGTAGGTAATTACGACTATCACTGGGCCCGCGAGAAAGAACCAGACGAGGTTTCCGTAGATTTGGCCTGGCGCGAAGTTGCGGGCGGGGCCAAGGGCGCCTAATTTAGACCATGGCCGTTAGTTTGGGTTCTGAAGATGGGTCAAGGCACTTACCCCAGATCAGGGACGAAGAGAATGTAACTAAGCCATGGGGACAGGTGAAGCCGCCTTCAGCATGAGGAGTGCAGATGCCCTCAAAACGTGTGAGCATGAATACTGTCACGCCGCATTGCACGATCGCGCCGATTAGTGTAGCGAGGCCTTGCGCAAAGAAAAGGGTGCGAGGGGCGATGTGGAGGTAGTGCGCCAGTTTCATGTCCGCCACGAATCTGTATCACCAGTCAGAAAAACTCAACGTATATATAAAATTGAATGTTGGCGCTTACTCTAGTCCCTGTGAAACGGTCACATATCCGTAAAACTTGAAGGCCATGTTGGCGATGGGCTTTCCGAGGAAGGCATAGCCCCCGATAAACTCGGTGATGAGGTTCAATTGATTGCTCGTAATGTTCGTTAGAGCTTTGATGATTCCCACGGGAATGAAGTAGATTATCGGCAAGACGAATGCTAGAAGTACGCCCCACGCCGGCAGGCCAGTTTCCCACACTTCGTTGTTGACGATGCTGAGTACAAACATCAGAACCGTCACTGCACCAAACCACCACCAAGGAACGGGGGCGTAGGACTGCATGAGCCGTGAGTGGATGTCTTTCTTGTGTCGACCACTCCACTGCTGAATCAGGTCCTTTCCATGGTATAGTGCTATGTGAAAGAAGATCCCAGTAAGATTCGCAAATGCCACGCCGTACGTGACGGCAAACCCAGCAGGTATAAACATTGGGGAGTATTTTCGATAAGCCTCCACATTGACGGTGCCGTTGTTGATGTTCATGACACGTCGAGTGTCATACATGCGGCCAGTGTTGTCAAAAGTATTCGAGTCCAGGAGTGGCAAGTAAGCAGAATACCACGTATTCGTGTAATATATGATAGGGACAAGAATCCAGAAGAAAAGTACGAATGACCCCATCACGTTCAATCCTGCCCAAAAGGGAACCAAGAGAGGGCTATCATTGGCAAAGACGACTTGAGACCAATCAAACGTGAGGAGCGACATCCCAAGTCCAGTTTTCTGCCCGAAGAGCTGATTGACCACGACGTTTGATGGCGCCAACCAGCAGACGAAACTGAACGTGCTGAGGGCAGTGAAGATGTACCCTGGAAAAAAATACCAAATGGCGCCACAAACAAACACAACCATGAAGAAACTCAGCCGCGTCATGGCCCAGCCATCGGCAACCTTGTTCGATCTTGAGTGCAATGTGGAGAGGAGGGCTGCATTCGAGAGAACCTGTGGCCAGATCATTGTGGCAGGTTCCACAAGCCAGCGCGAAACCATCCCCGCAATACCGAACCCGAATAGCTGAGTCGTGATGCATAAAAGCACCTGAAAACCACCTTGCGAGGGCATGTGGTAAAATTTGACCATGACCTCAATGACCTGAGTCGCTGAGGCAGAGCCGAACGAGACATTGGCCATAATCGTGATCAGAGCATGCTCTTTGATATTGAAGCGGCGGTCTGGGTTAAGCCAGCCCAATGGCATCCATCGCGCCCATGCACAACCAATGGGATATGCTACCAGCTGAGCGACCAGCGCGCTGATTTTGACACTAGGTTGCCGCAGGCTGAAGAATTGATTCAATCCACTTCCGATCTATAGTGGCTCCAAGTCAGTTGGGAGTAGTGGGTCGAATAGAGAGAGGTCTGAACGCTCAAGATGGCCACATACAATTGTGAACAGAATGCCGATAACCCACATCCGAGCCGTATTTAGAGGCAATTCGACTTCGTCTACGGGCCGAACAACAGCTCGCACCTCCGGGAAGGGGGAATCGTCTGCTTCATACGGAAGTATCTTCTCCGCATCACGGTCGTCAAGAATGACATTGTTGCTGCCAACTTCGTCGTTGTTCTCCACGTTATTAATCTGCGATTCCTGCGAAAGCACAATGTTCTGGTTAGCACTTGACCTACAGAAGGCGGATTCCAGACCGACGAGATATTACTCAATGCAGTAATACCGTGAAACGAGCGTCATTTCTCAGGGTCGGCAAGAGCACCAATGGAAGCGCATTCGAGTTGCAGGATCGAGCAACCCACCTTGTGTGAGCCTCTGCTAAGAGGTTTCTCCTCGGCTTCCACCATCATCCATAACACGCCAGGCCGGCGGGTGATGGCCAGCTTACGGCGGGAGCGAGACCGCTGGTCTGGGGCGTCCGAAAGCGAGACAGGTGGAGTCAGTGCCCCCTGGGGGTTGATCATCGATCACCCGGATCAACCGGGACGTCGGTAATTGGGTATGGACCGTGGACCGTAAAATATAAACCGAGGATTAGGCGATGATTGAGGGTTGTGTTGTTGCGGAGTCTGGAACGGTTTGCTCAGGAACTCAGGGGAAAAGAGCCTGCGGAAAAGATACGAAGTCATGCCTGAGGCGCCCCCGGACACCGCTCTGAGTGTTACACAGTCACTTCATCTTCACTGTCATCAAGCCACTACTCCTTCTTGTTCTACGATTCTGGGTGTACTGATGTATACAGGGCTTCAACATTATTGTCACAGGATTACAGCTGCTATAGCACCCTATAGTGTGCACGTCCCTATGCAGGCGAGTCTGCGAGTCACGACCCAGTCGGAATGAACCGCCCAGTCGTTAACAGAACCAGCCACTCATGTGCCAGCCCGTGACCTCTGCCTGGGCCCTACCAGAGTGGTGGACTGATGGCGGGCCAGAAATTAGACAAATAATTCCTGCAAACGAAAGGCCAAGGGAGGGGTGGGAATGCGAGAGCAGCGGATACAGCCGACTGATAACCCACTGCGCGATGTCGGAACAGGAAAGTGTCAACCAGTTGGAGCATGCAAGCTATCGGCCTCCTATCGGTGCTCCCCTCCCTTGATTCAACAATATCTGCAAATCTGTTGACTTCGCTCTCCTATATATCCACTGTCAAACCTGGTTCAAACAGTCTATTCCCGTTACATCTCGCCAAGGCAGTCCTACAGTGGGCATCACGGCATTCACTACTCCACAAGTATCAGCATCAGGCGAAATGGGAGAGTGTGGCCATTTCTTTAGCAACGTTCCCTTTCCTCAACGTCCAATCGTCATTTTAGGCGCAGGAATCATAGGATGCGCGACAGCCAGACAGCTTCTGCTTGATGGCTTTTCCGTGATCTTGGTGGCGGAATTCCTACCAGGTGATCAAAGCATATTCTACGCCTCTGCCTGGGCTGGAGCCGCATGGCACGCAGCCGGGGGAATCAGTCCTGATCACCGTTATATCCAGGCTGTTACTTACCGACATTTATTAAAAATGGCGCGCGACGAGCCTGGATCCGGAGTTTGTATAGTTGGCGGCCGAGAATACGTCGAACAACCTCCGCCTGAGAACTCCTCCGCTTGGGGACGGACAGTACTACCCAAGGTAAGAAGACGTCAGCGAAGCCACGATTTTTGTCTAATCTCAATTCAGTTCCGCGATATGAAACCGGGCGAGTACCCTCCGAATTTCGATTGCGCCTGGGCATACGAAACTGTGGTTACTGACCCCACGCGACATATGCCCTGGCTCAGAGAGAGGATTATATCCCTTGGAGGTCAATTCGTTCGTAAGCGAGTTGAGTCTCTAGAGGAGCTTTACGACATGTTTCCCGAATCAAGGATCTTCATAAATGCCAGTGGTTTTGGCAGTAGGGATCTTAACGACGTCCGGGATGATAAATGCTTTCCGGAACGTGGCCAGAACGTGTTCTACCGTACAAGCAAGTGTCACACTCTCTACTTCCGGAACGGCAAAGAATACACATACATTATCCCTCGACCATTGTCTCAGGGTGTGGTTCTAGGGGGAGTCAAGCAGAGAGACACTCTGTAAGTCAATGGTTTCCCCATCGTGACATAGTTACTGATGGTAGCAGTTCGCCAGAAGTGGATATGGAAATAGCCCGGGATGAGATTGCCCGTGCGCATCGTCTTGCCCCAGAGATCGTTCCGGCGAATCCACCGGAAGACTCCATCAGTCATATCATTGGTATACGCCCTTCGCGAGATGGAGGTTTTCGACTGGACTCTGAGACTATCGGAGACCGCGTTATCTTGTCCGCATATGGTTTTGGCGGTGGAGGGTACGCCTTCTCGTACGGAATTGCGGATGCTTTGGTGAACATGGTCGAAAAAGCCGAGAGAGAACACATAATATTGTAATATCTCGAGGGTATGCAAATGTCTCGCTCATGCTCTTTACTAGTCAACAGTATGAGATGTTTATTCCAAGTGCTTCTGCTTTGAAAGTCTGAACAGCGTGCTCTCTTTTCCATTTTCAGGAGCGAATTATCCACCTTGAGCAAGTCAGATGATACAACCTCACAAAACCTGTTTGCTGACAGACTCATTCTCCGGCCTTTCTCTTTGTCCCCGTCACATTCCCCAGGCCGAACATTGCGTCCAGTTTCTTCTGCCCTTTCTCCTGCTTCTCGACTTTGATCTTTTCAGAAACCGGCGGCAGACCCTGAATACGCGATTTGGCGTCATCTAGTAGCTCAAGCTCCCGCTCTCGCTGTTTCCTCACCGTTGGAACGGACCACGAATTCGAAGCAGCCGATTTGTACGCCAACTTGTACTTGGACCCCTCCAGAACGGTCTCATATGTGTTGGCATCGATCTTCTTCACATGCTGGGGCCAGTATCAGACAACGCTTCCAGCTAGAAGCCCACGCCTCGTTTCCGAAACAGAAGTACCTATTGGGAAGATCATACCTGATGCGCAACAATAAGCCAGTGATACTCTGTCCCCACGGGCGCACCACTGCCCTGCGGGGCCTTCCTCGCGCGTCTCTTGTTAGTCCTATAATCTATCCTCCACAAATCCGGCTCCTCCTTCGTTTCCTTCCAGACGCCTTCATCATAGTTCCAGGTGTGCGAGCCCCCAACCGCCATCCCTGAGTAGTATTGCCCCTTGTATGACTTCAGCGCATTGTATCCGCCGGGAAAGCCCTGGTTCCGCTTTGATGTGCCCTCACCAGCCGATCCTGCTTCGCTAACCGTATGCTCCGTTTCCTCCGGCATCTCTTCATCCGTCTCTAGAACCGGCTCCGGTGAGTTAATTTCCTCCGGCGTAAGAGGCTCTTCCGGTTCGTCACTTTCTTGGTTTTTGATTTCGGAGTCATTTTGTTCTGTGTGTTCTCCTGGAGCAACCGGTTCTTGCTCTGGGGACGACGGGTATGTTGGTTTTCGGGTTTGCGGTTTGGAGGTTCTAGTTCTGCGCTTTGGTGGCATCTTGTGAATCCTCAGATCTGTGAATGTATAAAGCTAATGGAGTAGTATGCTTAGAGGTCTTTTGCATTATATAGGGCAGGGTCTGTAGCACATGACCTGCTAGGTACCGTCACTATGACATCCACCACAATCCTATTCATCACTCATTGGTTATACAATCCTTCATGTCATAATATAAACTACTATGAACTGGACATGGTTGAAGGCCTATAAACATATCACCAATAAAACAAGAACATCATTCTAATACCTCTCTATACTACGGTAGTGCTAAGTACGTAAAATACTATAGAATAGACTATGGCCGTAACCGCTGCGCAGTGATTATCAAAACAGGTGGATATTCATTATACGCAGGCCAGAGGGTGTAATGAGTATTTTCGGTCATGATCCAAAAAGCCGAAGTCGGTTTCTATACCAACCTCCATGCTGGATGGCGGGTATATATTTTGTAAATATATATATCCGCATCCTCTGGCGTACAGTCCCCTGTTCTCACGGCTACGTGCTTATCCATTCATATTAATGCTTCATGATGTACTTGAATGGGTTGGAAATATAGCCCATGAAGCATTGTCCGTCCCCTTGCCAATAAGTATTTGGAGTTGACATCCAGTCTGTATAGTACAGAATGGCAAGTGGGCGGAGCACGGACTCAGTCTCGACCTCAGGATTGGAGCAGCCCGCTTAAGCGGGAGGCGATCGATGGAATTTATTTCAGGGCCGAACTGGTCTGGTCGGGGCACAGTCACAGCCTTGTTTCTCGCATCCCTGGAGGGGCAGACATTCGTTTCGAGCTGGGGCCAAACCTGCACCTTTTTATATCTCATCTCCCCTCGTTCTTTATCCTTTCCTCTCTTTATGGCTTCTGTCGCTGTCGAGGCCCCCTTTTTGCATTCTTATTGCTAGGTCCGCTTCCCGCCAAGCGCCCCATTTCGCGCCGCCCTTGTGAACGCGATCGCGATCAATTAGAGTTCCGATCTTGGTTGGCGTCTCGCAATCGACAATTATTGCAAGGGACCATGGCCGAAGAGACCCAAGTCCTGTCCATCCAGGACCGCATCAGGGCCCTGAAACAGGCACAAAGCCAAACCCAAAGCACCGATGCTGAGGGGACATCGCCGTTCCTGGGATCACAGCCAACCGCATTCGCCCTCCGTCCAGCGTCATCGCATTCGAACGGTGTCAGCACTCCCCCTCCCCCTTATAGCAGCCAGCCGCCGCCACCACCGGTTGGAAGAAAATCCCCGGCCCTCAATAATGTCCCGCCGCGGCCAGCGCCTCGGTCAGTTTCGACGGGCGGCGTCTCGACTACGCCAGACTCCAGGCAACAGCCAAAAAAGCCCCCACCCCTGCCCGCCCGCAAAAGCTCGAGCCAACAACTTGCCGTGCCGTCGCTGCCACCACGGAGACCGTCGATCGACTCGATAGCGTCTGATGCGTCTCGATCAACAGCTACCAGCACGGGGAAATCTACAGGGACGGGGACAGCCACCAGAGCTTCGACGCCTGGGTCGGTGGTGAAAGCTCCGCCATGGGGTGCTACAGAGCTTCCGCCGTTGCCTGCAAAGCGCCAGAATACCCAGCCGGCTGTATCGCCGTCAAAACCGAAACCTACAACTTTGGGGAGCAATGGGCGTTTGCCGCCACCACGACCGGTACTTCCCCCTCGCCGGTCTTCAGGTGTATCGACTGTGTCAACGGAGAGTAGCGCCCAGTCACGGCCGACCCCACCACTTCCTCAGAGGCGTGACCCCTCTCCGAACCCGTCAGCCCAGGAGACAAACGGACAAGGGCAGGAAAGACGGCTTCCGCCACCAGCTCCGTCTGGAGCGGCGTTGGACAAGATTCGGATTACGGGCTTTGGAGGACTGACTAAAAGAGCAACTGGGGCTGCCGAAGCGCCTGCCTCGGTCGGTGCACCACCGCCAGTGCCGACGGGATCTCGCCCAGATCTTTCTGCGATCCAGGCGACCAAGCCGCGCGTTGCGGTATCAAACGCGGTCCCCGCGGCCGCCGCCCCAGTAGCAGCGTGCTTGAAGTGCCGCGACTTCTCCGCACCGGATGCACATGCTGCGCTGTATCCGAGACAGAGTCTTCCGAGCCAAGATCTTGGATGGCTAGCCAGAGAACTTACGGCGCCATTCATTTCGGCTACGGACAAGGCACGGGTTATCTTTACGTGGTTGCACCACAACATCGACTACGATACGGTGTCGTTCTTCAATGGTAATGTAAAGCCGGCTACCCCAGATAGCACATTCGCCACGGGACTTGCTGTGTGCGAGGGATACGCGAAGTTGTTTGCAACACTTGCCGCTCACGCGGGTTTGGAAGCCAAAGTAGTCTCCGGTCATGGCAAAGGCTTCAGCTACAATGCTCCAGCGCCTGGCGCATCACTGCCGGCGTACTCACCCACCGGTCACGCATGGAACGTGGTCCGAATCGACAATGGACAGTGGAAACTCATTGACCCCTGCTGGGGTGCAGGACACATCCAAGGCAAGGGGCAGCCCTACGTCCGTAGCTTCAACCCGGCCATGTTCACCAACACCAACGACGAATTCGGACTCAAACACTTCCCCAGCGACCGGGCCCATTTCTACCGTGATGACGGGCGGCCAGAAATAACCTGGGAAGAATATATTGTGGGGAATCCGAACTCACCACTTGGCGCCGCGCAGCCGATGGTCTGGGGTGACGCAAAGAAGCACAGCATCGGCGAGCGCTCGTTCCGACCGGCTGCGGCGCAAATCTCAATTCGCGACCCTGGCCCGATGCGCTTCCAGTTTAACCTCATCTGCGAGCATTGGTCGCTAGAAAAGCACAGTCGGGCTAAGCCCGGGCTCTTCTTGTTGATGACCAACGGATTGGATGGTCGGGATGAACAGCGCATCCCCTTGGTGCATTGGCGGGGAACAGGGGCCAACGGTGGAGGAGATGTGTGGTATATAGACGTTTTGGATCCTAGAACGTTGGGCGCGCCCGGACAGAAGGTGCGCCTGGCAGTGCTCACGAAGTTTGGGGATCGTGATGCCCGTGGGGTCACGGTGGAGGAGTATCAGCAGCAGGTTGGGCGAGTGGGGATGGCGTGGGCGTATATCGCAGACTGGGAGCTCGTGGTCTGATGTGAATCATGTGATGGGAACTACCTACTCCACTGGGGGGACGGAGATTTCCGATGCTTTCTCCATTTCTCCATGTCTCCAGAGTTCTCCAGGTTTTGTTTGTCTTGTCTGTCTTTTGTCTATACCCTCTGCTTCTGCTCGCCTACTACTACTGCTCAGAGTACTCCGTAATTAATGTTAATGAGAGATGAACCATAATTTCCCTAATAATGACTTAATGTCCGACCCCAGCGCCTCTGACGCAGGACAAGACCCGGAATCAAGCATTGTGGCTTAAAGCTGGCTTTTGGTTGGGACTCTTGCCAGAGGCTCGGCTAATTGCGAGCCGGCTCCTGCGGCATTTCTGTGCGCTTGGCGACATTCGCTGCTCCAGAGATTTAACCTCCGGCTCACAGTGGTTGAGGGAGCTTTAACCTCTGGCCAACAGTGGTTGAGTCCGTTGAACTCTGCGGAGAGCTGTTAGCTGGAGACTCATTGTCCAAATATCTACCGGTCTCAGTATCACTAATGCCATCATCAACGGATGGCAAACTGGCAATGCCATGTCCTGGCAGGTTGGCTGCTTTCGGCCCCCGACAGACCACGGACGTCGATCTCGCCGCTTTTGCAGCCAGGCCGATTCCTTAGAGTTCTCGGCCTGCATCACACTTTTCACTTCCAAATCCGCTCCAATTCGGGATGGACCAATGGCGCTCGATGCCTGTGTGGACTCTCCGTGCAGGGTGACATTCGACCCCAATCCCCACGGGCGTCCCGCATTTGGCTGAAGTCTGACAGCCTGACTGTCGGCCTCCCCGTATACCTTACCTTTTGCTGCACAGTCGGTCTCGGGATAGCTGACTGCGCTCGAAGCCGTGAGTGAAGCATGCCGAGCTCCTAGGTGCTACTGCTGCACCTGGCTTACCTGCAGGAATCCTGCAATGGTGGGCCAGAGAAGATGGGCCACTGCAGTCACTATGCAGTGGGAGTGACATGAACAGGAGTGACTAGTGACGAGACAAAGACCAACCCCATGGGCCCATCAGAGTTTTCTGTTTCGCTGTCACGAGTCCGGGGTGCTTCTTCTCCGGCCCACTTGAGCTCTTTCTATTTAACCTTCCTTCTCCCCCAGCTTTTGCTCTGCGTTTCCCTTTGCTTTTTTCTCTCCCCAATCTCTTCTTTCTCGAGACTTGCTTGCCCAGCGCCCACCATGGCCGTCGGCAACATCTACGTTATCGCGGCCATCGCCGTCATTGGCGGTGGTCTCTTTGGCTTCGATATCTCATCCATGTCTGCTATCATCAACACCGATGCGTACCTGTGTTACTTCCAACAGGGCCCCCTCAAGCCCGATGAAAACGGAGTGCTCACGTGCAGTGGTCCTACTGCTGACGTCCAGGGCGGTATTACTGCTGCTATGCCTGGAGGCTCCTGGCTCGGTGCTCTCGTTTCTGGTTTCCTCTCTGACATCTTTGGTCGGAAGACGAGTATCCAAATCGGTTCTGTGATCTGGTGAGTTTGCCTGCAAATCTGCCTTGTGGTATTCGTCTGGTCTAACTGATACAGGTGCATTGGTTCCATCATCATCTGCGCCTCCCAAAACATCCCCATGCTCATCGTGGGCCGTGTCATCAATGGCTTCAGCGTCGGCATCTGCTCGGCTCAAGTCCCAGTCTACATTAGTGAGCTGGCACCCCCAACCAAGCGCGGTCGTCTCGTCGGTCTCCAGCAATGGGCCATCACCTGGGGCATCATGATCATGTTCTACATCTCCTACGGCACCAGCTACATCGACGGCACCGCGGCCTTCCGCATCCCATGGGGCCTGCAAATGATCCCAGCAATCCTCCTATTCTTCGGCATGATGATCCTCCCCGAGTCACCCCGCTGGCTCGCCCGCAAAGACCGCTGGGAAGAATGCATGAGCGTCCTCACCCTCGTCCACGGCAAAGGCGACCCCACCGCCCCCTTCGTCATCCGCGAATACGAGGAAATCAAAAACATGTGCGAGTTCGAGCGCAACAACGCAGACGTCTCGTACCTCGAGCTCATCAAGCCAAACATGATCAACCGCACCCACGTCGGCGTCTTCACCCAAATCTGGTCCCAGCTAACCGGCATGAACGTCATGATGTACTACATCACCTACGTCTTCGCCATGGCCGGTCTGGAAGGCAACAACCTCCTCGTCTCCTCCTCCATCCAATACGTCATCAACGTCGTGATGACCGTCCCCGCCATCATCTGGGTCGACCGCTGGGGCCGCCGCCCAACCCTCCTCCTCGGCGCAGCAGGAATGCTCGCCTTCCTCTTCGCAAACGGCGGTCTCATGGCCAGCTACGGACACCCCGCACCCCCCGGCGGCCTAGACGGCATCGAGCAGCAGTCCTGGATCGTGCGCGGGCCCCCCTCAAAGGCCGTCATCGCCTGCACCTACCTCTTCGTCGCCGTGTACGCGATCTCCTGGGGCCCCGTGTCCTGGGTGTACCCGCCGGAACTATTCCCGCTGCGCGTCCGCGGCAAGGCCAACGCGCTCTGCACGTCGTCCAACTGGGCCTTCAACTTCGCGCTGGCGTACTTCGTCCCCCCGGCGTTCGTGAACATCCAGTGGAAGGTGTACATTATCTTCGGCGTCTTCTGCACGGCGATGTTCATCCATGTGTTCTTCATGTTCCCGGAGACGGCGGGCAAGACGCTCGAGGATGTCGAGGGCATCTTTACCAACCCGATGGGCATCAAGTATGTGGGCACGCCCGCTTGGGAGACGAAGAACGAGCGTGGTCGGGCGGCTATGCTTGAGCGCACGGGATATGATGGCGATGAGGAGAAGAGGGCTGAGGCTGTGGAGGAGGCTGCGCCGAAGAATACCCGTGCTCTGTGAGCGTGAGTGAGCTCTTCTCCGTTCGTCCTGACGATCGGCGATGCGACGCCAAGTTGCATGAAACAAAAACTGGAGTAAGATGATATCCTGCTTTTAATATTTGGATCACATTCCCCTTCGCAAGGTCTTTCTCGTTCTGTCTGGTCTGGTCTGGTCTGGTTGGCCCAGTTAAGTCTTCCTTTTGACCGTACCCTATCTGTACTGGTAGACGCCCTGGTCTTGGTCTTGGTCTGGTCTTGGGTCTTGGGTTTTACAACACTTGCTGCCATACAGAAAGAGAGACGATTCTTCGGAAGAATATTCATGTTTTAATGATAGTGATACGCAATCACGCATGCCTAATTTAGGTCAATGAGATAATGATACCTGTCTGTCTACTTACCTACCTATTTCATCCATTTTCTAGAAGCACTGTATCCCCGTCGCGAAGTCTGGATCTGATCATGCCGTGTTACGCAGACCTCAATAGTCCCAATGCATGTCGGTAATAGTTAATACTAACTGCCCTGGTGATCCGATTGATATACCCCTTGGCATCCGTCCTATCGATCGGTCCACTTGATTGACAGAGCCGCGAGCATCAATTAACTAACTAGGTTAGGTGCTGCGTAGGATGATCGTGACCTCACGCCCTTTAGATCGAGGCGTAGAGGATAACAGGCTGGAGTTCTGTCGATACAAGGTAAGATCCACGCCAGGCCGACAAGGCCTACTCAGGACAGAGCGGTCCACGAGTTCCTTTGAGATCAACCAGGATCCAAACGTCTGGGGAGGAAGCGCAGGGGTCTGGATGAGGTGCGGATACCCAGATCCCCCGTCAGCCTCAGTATGGTATAAGGTGCGTATGAAGCGGAAGCATCAGGTCATTTCGTAGGCACTCAACCTAGACCCGGGTCTCGATTCTCGACGCTCGGTATATAGTCTCTGGACCCTAGCCTAGGACTCTAGATGGAGTTTGTGTCCAGGTCTGGTCTGGCTGGAAGGGCCGCCTTGGGATTTGGGCCCCTTGCAGCGGCCCGCAGAATGTGTATCTCAGAGTCAGGCTCAATTCTGGAATGCACACAGCTTGAGCTGCTAGATAAGCACTCGTATCGTCCCAATGCTTCCTCCCTTGCTTTGGAGAAGAGATCACCAAGCAAGGGAGGATCAGATGCAAGAGCCAAGTAACCTAGTTCCCACCTAAGGCAACAGCGGTAGCAACGGATAGACAGACTTTCGCAAAGCATCCCGAGCCTACATAACCCTTCTTTGCCTCGGTCTCATTTGACTCGATCTTCTCACTCACTCAGGTATCGAAGGAGAAAGCGAAAGCCGATGTGATTAGTGGTTTATCTTGGCTGTTCGTTCGGTGCGTACTGCAATGTGTCCATAGAAGGTGTAATCAATGGCACAGTTTCTCGCCTATGGTGTGGTGAAGGGAGGTTTCGCGGTCGATGTCTCGTTGCCAGGTTGGGGTGCTAAGGCAGATACTCTATTGAGTATGGAGTAGGCTTACATGAAATGTCGGCCAAGGCAAGTCATGTAGGATATCTGAGCGGAGCATATGTTATAAAGCTAACCTGGTACTTAGTGATTGTCAGCTCAAGTTCGATCTAGCAAGATGTGCTTTATTGTATAAGTGCTTAAGAAGGGCCAGGGGGACACACCTGAAGCTGGGACCGCGAAGTGAGATCAACTGTGTAAACTTTAAAAGACGTCGTGTTGTTCTCGCAAGCGATGGCCATGGCCGCGGTGTGCAGAAGGGTGGCTGAGCTTGGAAGTCTCATTATATCGGAAAAGTCAAGTTCAGATGCCTAGCAGGCCTGGGGCTTCTCTTCACTCCCCTCCCCTTCCAAACGGCTACTGATACTTATGATCGCCGTCAAACACCGCTTCACTTACCGTCTTTCCATACCAACAGCCGACATTTCCGTGTCTCCCATGCTGAGCGGAATCGAAACCGTGGCGGCTCTTCCCGGCCTGGATAACAAACGTCTTCCAGGAACCATTGGATTCCAAGAATTCGATATAAAGCGATAGCAGTAGGTGTCTACGTAGTGCTGGCTATGACGAGTATAATTCCCGGCTACTCAAATTCAATGGTCGGGTAGTGTCTGTAGACGGCTCCGCAACTTGCTGGCGGCCTCTGAGATTTGAGAGTACTGGCAGGCTCAAGGAACATCTACCCATTCAACTGAGTATACCTCCTCCCCTGGCCTCAAAGAATTCCGCCCATTATGAGAGGCAATGTGCTTCTGAGCTTGTGGGCTAATTCCTGGGCACAGCTGTTGTTGCCTTCCCGATAAAATCGCGCACCTGGCATTGCACGGCGTAAGCACAGAGGCATCGGAAAACCGTCAACAAACTCTATATCCAAAGACCGCCTTTTTTGAAGCTCCGTGCGCAGGGATGTCTTAACTCGTATGAAGTATCCGATAGGCCTGATGGGATCGGGTGGCAAAGTGACAGAGTCTTGGTTAGGGCTGGGCTTGATATGGACGGACACAACCAAGACCAGGCATCGTTGCGATGATTGGGCCGGCTTAATCCATTTCCACGACGTACAAGGTTCAGGTTGATCACGAATGGCAATTCTCGCGGCACGGCACAATCCCGATGGCTTGAACCAGCCAGGAACATGGCATCCTTGTGTAGGCGGACATGGAGTGCAATGCAGATGTTTGTTTCCCCGCACAATCAGCTCCGGACCATGCCTAGACAGGCGGAACGGCGTGGAATGCAACAGAAGACGCAGTTGGGCGACGAAATGTAGCCATTTCAGTTGCAGCGGATGCGCATCGGCCTCGGCATCTGGCCAACAACCCGGTCTCGTTTTGTCGCACAGATCGTGCGCCTTAGCCCGAAGATGAACCGAGCCTGAAAGTGTATAGAGGCAAGTTAGGGCTGATGGAACTCTTTCCTGGTCAAGGCGTGGCGCCATCTAATAACATCCTTGCATTATATGACTCAAGATGAATAACTTCACAGTATAGCTCGAGGAGAATTGAATTGTACGGTCCGATTATGCCACCACATTCAACCCAGCGACGGGATCCCGGCGACAGAACAGCCGATTTTATCGAATGAGATTATGACGCTATCTTGCAAGCCCGGTTGTTGGACTAATTCCTGAAGGACTGTGGCCTGAGACAAGCTGTTCTGCGACGAGATAGTGAGGCTGGTCGGTGACGTTGGGAGGTTCCAAATGATCAACTGTCGCCTTTCTGCATCGCGTGGCTTTTTCCATATCTGCATACGTGCAAATTACGCGGAGTAAATCGCGGGGTTACTCCATAGTCCTGGCTAGGCAGGCTGCTAGATAATAGGTAGCTCGAATTAACAAACACCGCCCTGATGGCGTCACACGTTTGCGTACTGCGGTTCAGCTCAGGAGCGATAACCACAGAGATCCGGTCTTGGCGAGTATTCGCCTATAGCGTTCCTGATTATCATGCTTATTTTTTCCAGAGGCAAATGGCTATACCCAAGAGGTAATCTTTTCCGCTTTGTTGTTGACCTCGTTTTTCTTCCGTTGTTCACCCATTCTCTTTCAACCCGATTCGATATCAGTATTGTATCGGATTATAATCGTCACCATTGTCCTCACTATCACAACAGACCAGCGGGTTGCGAGTTCGACGTCATCACTTTCTGGGAACTCGGAACTTGCCCGGGGAAATCTGCCCCAACCAGCACTGCGGAGAAGATCGGCCTAGTTGAGTCTCAGGGGGACAAGTCGGACGAGTCACGAGAGAATGACGAGAAGAAGTAGCGAAATACGTTGCTGGGATTCGCTAGGTCGTGATGATGGCGTTGCGCGCTTGGCTGGGACAGGCTTAGGGCGCGAGACGGCCTGGAGACGGAAGGAAACCCCGGATTTCGAGCCTTCTCCGCACTCCGGCTATTGAGTCGGGGGTACTCCGCTCATTGGCTGTCATCTTCTACACACACTTTACCCAAACAGGTAGGCCGTGGGCGTGCCGACAGTGGGCAACTGTAACATTCCTGGGCGTGAGGGCGTTGGGGTTGAGTATATATAGAGCCTTCTGGCAGCGAGGTTGCCTCTCTTCTGCAGCGGTGTGTCCGACTTCCCAACGGTTCAACCACCATCCAATTCCAACAACTTCTCTTTTTCCCTCTTTATCTCTTCTCCCTCTGTGAACATTATCTTTCTGAGCACTGGTCTGTTCAATCTCCCCAATCATGTCGACCGACTATGAGAAGAGGTTGAGCCTCGACGACATGGCCCTGAAAACTGGTGACCATATTGAGTGCGTCGACAAGACCGCCGCCGTCGAGGCCACCGTCGCCGCCGATGTCGATAACATCCCTATCAGTATGTACGTGTGGATGGTAGCTTTGTCTGCCTCGATTGCGGGGATGCTCTTCGGCTATGATACTGGTATCATTTCAGCTGTCCTGGTTTATATCAAAGATGCCCTGGGCGGGCGACACCTCACAAACTCCGAAAAAGAACTTATCACTTCGCTCTGCTCAGGAGGAGCGTTCTTTGGTTCCATCTTTGCCGGAAATACCGCCGATAGGGTACGTCTCATTTCCTTGCAGATCGCTTTGAAAGTCATGCTGACAAGGGCACGAGTGGGGTCGTAAAACCGCAATGTACCTAGGATGCGTACTTTTCGTGATCGGCGCTGTCTTGCAGGGAGCTGCATACACCATCGCACAGATGGCCGTTGGCCGGGTCATTGTTGGCTTCGGAGTTGGATCAGCCGCCATGATTGTCCCACTTTATGTGGCCGAAATCGCTCCATCCAAAGCTCGTGGACGGCTGATTGGTTTGAACAATGTGTCGATTACTGGAGGCCAGGTCATTGCTTATGCCATTGGTGCCGCCTTTGCCAGCGTTCCTCATGGTTGGCGGGTTATGGTTAGTCTTGGTGGTCTGCCGCCCATTATCCTGGCATGTCTGCTGCCGTTCTGTCCTGAGTCACCTCGCCATCTTGTTTACAAGGGTCGCATGGAGGAGGCGCGCGGAGTCCTGCGCAAGCTGTACCGTGGCGCTACTGATGTCCAAATCGAGTCCCTGCTCGCTTCTATCCAGGCCGGCTGCGAGGAAGCCCGCGCAATCAGCGGAGATGAGGGTGGCTGGGCCAAAATTGTACGGCTGCACACCGTTCCTAGCAACTTTCGGGCTCTGCTTTGTGCATGTGGCCTGATGGTGCTCTCCCAAATTTCTGGTTTCAACACACTGATGTATTACTCCTCCACAATATTTTCCCTGGTGGGATTCACCAGCCCAACAGCAGTTGGTCTAGTGGTAGCTGGAACAAACCTTATCATGACTTTCGTCAATATGGTGCTGGTAGATCGCCTTGGTCGCCGGCGTCTGCTGCTATCCACTGTCTGGGGAATGAGCGCAGGTCTTATAGCTGTCTCGGTGGCTTTCAGCTTCATTGATGTTGATGTCAATGCGACGGACATAGCCCCCCAAGCTGTGACTACACCGGCGATTGTGGTGCTCGTTTTCATCATCTGGTTTGTCGTCTTTTACGGCGTATCAGTAGGCAATACCGCCTGGATGTCCGCCGACTTCTTCCCCTTGGAAGTACGAGCAATGGGTACCATGTGGATGACTTGTTCGTCATGGGCAAGCAATGTCATCGTCTCCAGCACTTTCCTGTCCATGACCCACGCCATGACAATGGCAGGAACTTTTGGGTTCTATGCCGGTATCTGCGGAGTCAGCTATATCCTCATCTACTTCTTCTACCCAGAAGTCTCCGGGCTGGTGCTCGAGGAGATCAAGGAAGTTTTCGAACATGGCTTCGGCGTGAGATACGCGAGGAACCTCCGAAAAGAGCGGAAACAAGTCATCGAAGAAAGACTGAGGGCGAAGAAGGCGTCAAAATCTGCTCACTGATGTGCTATAGATATTCCATGTTTACTTACTGACCTTAGCCACTGCGTAGAACGCAGTGTAGGCAAACTGAAGATGAGCTCAATACAAATACGTTTAACTCTCGTGATTCGTGAATGATCAGCTCTCCAGTAGTGCGGAGTAGATACCCCAGGTAGTTTGCGTTCGCTCTGATTGATGGATAGTAAATTTTACCCACTCCCAAGACGCGGGGTCTCGATCTACCATTCGACCCATAAAAGATCGGTCAGCGGGGGCGGCTTTTGAATAGAGGTTTCCGGAAATGTCACTCCGATTCGGCAACCTGTCGCCAAATAGACGTTGGGGCAAGACCAAAGTACTATGGGTTTGTGGAACAAGGATTCCGCCTGTACTTCCAGGCATGTATAGAGACCCGGATAAGCAAAAGCCGTCGGTGGTACTGGTACTCCATGCTTGAGAGGTGATTCATATTTGTTGAGCGAACTGAAAGTGATTACAAGGCTCGCGCGACTCGCACCCATCCACGTATTCTGCCGCATCTCGCGAGCTAGGAACCTGGCATGCTTCCATGCGATATCGGTCGCGAGCCTGAGAAGAAATCTTCGTGTCCTTGACGCGTCCGTTCTCGATTATTGACCATATAATATCTTGGGAGACTTGGTGTTAACTTCGTGATGTCAGCCAGGCCTTCTCACAGAATGTTATTGTTGACTCAAGGAAAGTCTTGCGTATCGCCCTTTTGGAGACGCCACGTCCCTCAAACATCCCATCAATCATTCATCCCGCGGAGCGAATCTAGAAAATGATTTCTCAAAGCTGAGGCCTGATGATACTGCTTGTCCACCAAGTGGAGGTCTTGTCCTTCAGGGTGATAAGCTGAAATGAGTGTTGGTTTCTGTCAATAGAGTAGCAGCCAGTGTTTGGAAGGTTGGTGGCATTTGGGATTGGGCCATGGACAGGCTTTTACCGACGGGTCTCAATCCTCTCCGCGATTCAATGCGGCTATTTCGATAACCCGCCTCGTTGCTCCCTTCTCGCACTCGGCGTTGAGTGAATTGGAAGTTCGCTTGGATAGACGGACGTGGGAGCTCTTGGCCGTGCTGCGCTTGGTTCTACGCAGGCCTGTTTTGGGTGTACGAGAAGGACATGGGACTTGCACATTGAAGAACATGAGACGGCTTGTGTCCACTGAGACAATTGTCGGACTTTGGGCGACTTCGCTGCAAGCAGGCCGACGCTCGTCACCAGTTCCGACAGATTGTATAGGGCTAATCTCCGATTCTCCGTAGAATAGAATTACTCAGGGTAAGCTTCGGTAACTTCTTAGCTCGTCCAAGTCCAGCAGTGAGCCGGATAGTCTCTCAAAGATCCGGATGAATCCTTCTCTCGTGTCCGTCGTATTCATTTCTGGAAGAAGCAGCTGTACCCGGCAACCCTCCGAACGCCACGCAACGGGCCGCAAATGTCCCTGCTGGGGCCAATGCTGTCAGCGACTAAGCTCTTTTGAAGAGACCTTGCGACGATTGTTGCGATGATGGAGCCACGGAGATGCAATTCATCCGCTGCGGGCCTGCATTGATCATATAAATTGGAATTAGCGGATGCGATAGCTCGACGCTACTGGCGATCTGTGAGATTGAAGAGTGACGAGATTGGTGGGTGAGCGGTGGAGCGAGGCCGGAGAGGAGGGTGGAGTGCCAAGGCTGCCAACGTGATCCGAGCAAAATTGAGGCACCCCTGGATTTCTTTCAGCTTGACATCAGCACGCCCTGTACGACTCTTCTTCTCCTCTCTTCTTGCCTGTGCGTACTTTGTTTATTCTCTTCTCTTCTCTTCTTGCTGCTGTGTTATTCATCCTTTTTTTTTGTCGCCATTGTCCTCCTTCGCGGCTCCCAATCAACCTCAGCTTGACGGCCGAGTCCGGACCCTTGTCGATAAGCCACGGTGTCGCTGGGAGAGCGTCTTACAATTAAAGACATTCTCCCTACAGTTCGAAGGAAAGCCATTCGAAACTCCATTTGGTCATACCCAAGAAATCCGCCGTCATGGTTCGCACGCGCAAATCCAGCAACCTCGGGGCGGACATTCGGGGCGACACGAGCGCTCCCGCAATGTCCACTATGAACGAGGTCAGTCCAATTGATTCGAAACCTCCGAGTTGGGAAAATGTATGTGCACTGCTGGCATCTAGCCGGACGACATCCTCTGCGTTAGAAGCTCACTCGTGCTCAGGTTGCTCAACCCGCTGAAAAGTTGGCAAAGTCGCATTCGAAGCGCCGCAGGAGCCGATCACTCCTCAACCGATTCAAAGACACATGCCTGAAACATACTTGGGTCCTCCCGCTTCTGATTCTGGCTGTTCTCCTCGCCGCGTATGCCGTCAACCCGACTCCCTCGAACCCGCTTCACTACGCCATTTTCCTGTCCTATCCCGAGCCTCCGAAAACCCCAGGCGGTCCCACTATGTACGGCAAAGGCCCGAAAGATATCGCATTCGTCTCCTTCTACATGGTTGTGCTCTCCTTCACTCGTGAATTCCTGATGCAGCGCGTGATTCGTCCTTTCGCTATCTACTGCGGGATCCGTGGAAAAGGCAAAACGGCTCGATTCATGGAGCAGGTGTATACGGCCATCTACTTCGCCATATTCGGTCCCTACGGCCTTTATGTTATGAGCCGCACCAACATTTGGTACTTCAACACAACTGCTATGTTCGAAGGGTTTCCCCACCGGGAGCACGAAGGACTGTTCAAGGCTTATTACCTGCTTCAAGCCAGTTACTGGGCTCAACAGGCTATTGTTCTTCTACTGCAGCTGGAGAAGCCTCGAAAGGACTTCAAGGAGCTTGTTGGTCATCACATTATCACATTGGCCCTCATCGCCTTGAGCTACAGATTCCACTTCACCTACCTCGGTCTTGCTGTGTACATCACCCACGACGTCTCTGATTTCTTCCTGGCGGTACGTTCTTGGCCACCCTTACCCATGTCTCGGTTGAGGACATGTACTGATTCATTAATTTCTAGACTTCCAAAACCCTCAACTACCTCGATGCCTACATCACTGCTCCCTACTTCGGATGGTTCGTCTGCGTCTGGATCTACCTCCGCCATGTCCTGAACCTCAAGTTCCTCTGGGCTGTTCTTACCGAATTCCGCACCGTCGGACCCTTTGAGCTGAACTGGGAGACCCAGCAATACAAGTGCTGGATCAGTCAGTACATCACCTTCGCCCTGCTCGCCAGTCTGCAGGCCGTGAACGCCTTCTGGCTCTTCCTGATTCTGCGCATCCTCAAGAACTACCTCTTCACCAACATCAAGAAGGACGAGCGGAGCGATGACGAAGACGAGGAGGAGGAAGAACTCGAGCAGAATGCCAACAGCACCGCAGCTCTGGCTACCGGTACCGAGTCGGCGTCTCTGACTGCGCGCTCTGTCAATGCGACACCTCAGGTTATGATCAACGGACAGCCTGTTAAGCGGTAAACGTTCAGCCAGATCACCCGCAGCTGTCCAACATTAGCCGGAATGTATACTCCGCGAGACATTTACTTTGCTCGCGCCATTACCAAAGGTTACTACTCTATCACCGCGTCCCAAACAGCACGCGTGCTTATATTCTCCTATCCCCCATTTAAAATTTACTGCATGTGCTGACGGGAGCCTTGTAAGGTCCCCGCCGAGCATCCTTTTACTTCTTCCTCTTGTACCACATTTGGTTTGTCTTGCGTCTGCACAACGCAATTGAATGGATATAGCGACGATTCATGAAGAAGTAATTACGGTGGAACTAGGTAGCTACCTACTTATCACCGTTCCCTAATACTAATGTTAATATGAAGCCTACGTCTACCTGTCATCGTCGACCGAAGCTTGTGACGTGCGGTTGGAGATGTACTTGTTTCGTAGTCTCATCCTATTCAAGACTGTACATACTCGCCAACTTGTATATACAGTATGGTATGATACTCAAGTACGCAGTTGCTCAAGACCGAAGACTAAGCTCAAAAGCGAAGTCAAATGGCTCCGTCTTGCATCGGTACTGCTCAAACGGCTGGGGCCCAACACTCGCAGAGCCAAGTCCATGGTTATCGTAGTCCAGCCAAAGAATCGTCATATCCAGCGGCTCCAGATCGAACGGGTGCTTCGCGTTGTTCAGGTCAATGGGCATGTACTGCGACGCCGTGAAGCTGAAGACTTCGCCTGCGTCCGCGCGGCGCGCATCCAGACTCACCCCGCTCTCGGCGTCCTCGATCTGCAGCCACCGCAGGTCTTCGCGGTTACCGTTTTCCTGGGGGTAGTCGTAGTGCGTGAAAAGCTCTTCCACGGTCGCGGAGTATTCGCCGATGCGGCATGCCTGCTTCGAGTCCTTGTAGTTCTCGCCGGGGCCGCGGCCGAACCAGCGGACTTGGTTGAAGGAGGATGAAAGGATGGTTTGCAGGCCGATGCGCGGGACGACGTCCGGGGTGTTTGTTCCTACGAACTCGCCGGTGGCGTGGATGTGGAGGGTTGGTTCGGAGTCCCCTGTGGAAATGGTGTAGACGAGGTCTGCCTCCACGCCCCATTCCAGGACCTGCGGCGCGACACGCACCTTGAAGTGCACCGTTGCTTCGGTGTCGGTGCTGCTCCAGGTGACGTCGCGGACTTGGGTGTGCATTGTTTCAACCCAGGCGTCGTCCCACTCGGCTTCGTTGCCGGACTGGCCTTCATCGTTTTGGGTCATAGCTCGGATGAAGGAGAGTTCGGGCCCACGCTGGAAGAGACTTTCTCCGTCGGCTTCCCAAGTGACGTTTCCTTGCAACAAGTCAAAGCCGATGGTTGAGGTGCCGGCGGTGATTTGAAGTCTTGTTCTGTTTTGCTCGACTTCTAGGCCTTCAGAAGCCTGGCGGGCGACAGGCGGGGAGCGCTTCGTCGAAGAATTGGAAGAAGAAGAGCCGGGAAGATATAGCTGGTCCCAGGCAACGACGTGGCCCTTGTCTGCCCAAACCTTGTCTTCCTTCAGCTTGAATTCAACGGTGAGCCAGGTCTCTCTCGACAGGTTTGATGGGTCTAGCGGTAGTTCCACGGTGCGGTTCTCGCCGGCAGGGACGCGCGGTAGATCCAACTCTTGCGACTCCGTTGTCTTGCCATCTTGCACGGTGTGCCATGAAGCATCGAGTCCGCTGAGGTCGACGAAGGCGTAGTGGTTTGTTACGACCATGCTGGTTGAGTCGTTCGCCAGACTCACGGAGACGGGCTGAATGATCTTTGCATATTCGAGTAGACTGGGCATTGGGGTATGGTCTGAGAGAGTCAAGCCATCCATTACGAAGTCTGCATCGTTTGGTTCGTCACCAAAGTCACCACCATATGCGTAATATTCAAGATCGCCCTCCTTTTTCAGCAAGCCATGGTTATTGAACTCCCAGACAAGTCCTCCTTGGGAGAGTGGGTGTGACCGAAACAGCGCGATGTATTCTTTCAGACCACCAGGGCCGTTTCCCATTGCGCTATGGTAGTCAGCAGTCTGCTTGGTGGACATAGACAGAAAACCTACTGTGCAAACTCGCAAAGAATAAGAGGTTTGTCCGTGTGATTTCCCATGTGTTCCAGCATCGTATCGGGTGAGGAATACATCTGGCTATAAATATCGGCCGATTCTGCATCATGGTCCTGTTCATAGTGAATGATCCGTGAGGGGTCCCGTTCCTTGATCCATTTATACATGGCCGCCTGGTTTTGGCCGTATTGGCACTCGTTTCCAAGCGACCACATGATGACTGACGCATGATTCTTGTAACGCTCCACAAGCTGCTCCGCCCTGTCAAGGTATGCATGAGTCCATTCCGGATTATCAGATGTCCAAGCAGCGGCTTTCTCTTCGGTCCCTTCGATAGTAAGAAAGCCGTGACACTCAATGTCCGCTTCAGTTATAACATAGAAGCCTAACTCATCGGCGACATCGTAGAATGACGGGTGCTGAGGGTAGTGGGCAGTTCGAATGGCGTTAATATTGGACTGCTTCATCAGGATCAGGTCCGCGCGCATCGACTCGTAGGGAACTGTCCGACCAGATGTGTAGTTATGTTCATGGCGGTTGACACCGTAGATGATGATTGGTTCGCCGTTGACAAGGAAGTTGGAGCCGCTTATTTCCACGCGGCGGAACCCGACCTTCTGGCTGATGGTGCGGCCGTTGAACTCAATGAGGACGGTATACAGGTTCGGCGTCTCGGCGGACCAGAGTAGAAAATCTTCGCCTTCTATATCCCTAGAATAGATGGTAGAAGAAGAGCCAGTCCATTCGTCAAGCACATCGCCAGCAGGAGACAAAACTTTGACGCCCAGGTCACCGTGCTCACCCTGAATGGTAACATTGACCTTCAGCGTACCGCTAGCAAATCCGTCATCGACTTCTGGTTTGATGAAAAAGTCCGTGATCGCAGAGCTTTCGAACGCGGTCAAATATACGTCTCTAAATATACCAGAGAGCCACCATTGGTCCTGGTCCTCAAGATACGTGCCATCAGACCACTGGTATACGCGTGTAGCGAGAGTGTTTGTGCCTTCCGAAGAGAGGTAATCGGTGATGTCAAACTCGCTGGGGTTGCGGCTACCCTGGCTGTAACCGACCTCTTCGCCATTTACCCAAACATGAAAAGCGCTATCCACACCCTCGTAACGTAGGCGGATTTGCTGCCCATTCCATCCCTCCGGGATCTCGAACTCTCGCCAGTACGAGCCCGTGGGGTTCACATACGAAACATTTGGCGGAGTAACCGGGAAGGGGTAGACAATGTTGGTGTACTGCGGGCGTCCATATCCCTGCATCTGCCACACACCGGGAACGACAATATCATCCCACTCCGTAGTGTTGGCCGTGTCCCAAAGAGGAGCTTCGAAAGGCGACGCATCGTAGTGAAACTTCCAGGTGCCGTTCAAACTCTGGAAAAAGCTCTCCTCGCGGTCGAATGTGAGGGCTGTTTCCTCATTGGGGTATGAGTAGAAGTGTGCTCGAGGGGGTAGGGTATTGCGGTGCAAGACATTGAGATTAGACCAGTCAGGGAGAAACCCCGGCCAGCCTGAGACTGCAGAAAGTGAGGCCATCCTTCCTGGTTTTCACGCAGATGATCACGGTTTCTGTCACATATATATTCCTCAGTGGCTCTCCAGCCATTTTATATCCTTCCGCTCGGACATCATGCCGTGCCACCGGTATTGCCAAGAGCAGTGTTGACGGTCCTTTCACTACTATGCTGACCTCAAAGTTAGACACCAGCGCATGGCAAGTTGAACTGATGGTAGCATTTGCCAAGCTTGAGAGGCATAGTTCACCCCGCGATGTGGAGATATTGTATATGAACGTTACCCTAAACGTTGGCTGATCGTCGGACACCCTGAGGGGCCATTTCTCCGATTGGATATATACTCGTGCGAGGACCCGATCAAACAAGTATGTAGGGTTTGTTGTTCGGAGTCTGTGTTGTATTCGGTTAAAAGCCGGCAGAAGCATAGGTATTTGGTACGCATGGCACACGTCATTGCGAGACCGGGACTCGGCGTTGAGCCGGAGATTCCGGTGCATAGTCCCTTGTACATCATACCATCGGTGCGGAGCATGGAAGACTGAGGTCTTGAGACCAGGATACAAACTCGGGGCAGATGGGAGCGATGGTCGGAGGAAGAGAAAGCCCAGTGGAGAGATGCGGGGAACTCTTGGCGCTGGGTCGGAGAGACTCGAGGGGACTTGAGGGGCGTAGCCATCGCTTGTCTCCCATGATGCCTGAGTGCCATTCCTGTAAAGTAGTCTGAGTAGAGCCTACCTATACGTTGTCTAGTGCCTGGTGTGTATGAATAACTGTTCATTTTATTCCTGACTCTACTACTGTAAGGAAAGCTGCGCAAGCGGTCTCTATGGCGTGCTGGAGAAGCTTAGCTACGAGATGGCCTTGGGTCCCCATCTTTATTCACAAACCACAACTCAAACAACAATCAGTTTTTCCCCATCTTCTCTTAGTCTAACATTCTCCTAACTATCCCTCCGTACTTGTGGCGACCGTGATAGCCTCAACTGAGCGACCGGAGCGACCATATTCTCTTTACCATTATCCGTCTCGAGTCCATCTGTTCCACGCGGGGTTGTGCTCAAGATGGGAGATCGACACACCGTCCAGCAAACTCTCAATGGCTTACTTGCGAAGCTGGATGACGCGGACCCTGATATGAGATACATGTCTCTGAATGATCTTTACGGTGTTCTCAACAATCCCAACTCGTCCTACCTGGCCCACGATCAAGCCTCTGCAACCAGACTCGCCGAAGGCTTGCTGAAGGCGTTGGATGACCAACACGGCGATGTCCAAAACCAAGCGCTGAAATGGTTAGTTAAAGCCCTCGCTACTATCACCGCTCATTGACTGATATAACGTTGCTCTCAAGTCTCGGCCCTCTTGTCGTCAGGTTGCCCCTTGAGGGCCTTCGGATGCTGCTCGAGAGACTATCAACACTCACTACTTCCCAGACCATTGATACATCCGTTCCAAACACTGCACTGCGAGTCATTGTCACAGCGCTACCGCGTCCTCAATTGAACCAACAGCCAACCTCCGACGCTACCACAGCGTATTCTGCAGTTTCCGAAGTTCTCATTCCCCGCCTGATCGGACCCGGACCCTCGAGGCGAAGAGGCTCAATCACAAAAGGAATGCTGGAGAAGGATCCTGCTAAAGGCTTTAGCAGTGATGCAATCGACGTTGTCATTCAAGTGGCCTCCTGCTTTGGTACACTTCTCAAGGAGAGAGAGTTGACAGCTCTAGAAAAGGCCGTCATGTCCATCATCGATAATGACACGGCCGGTACTGTGGTCACGAAACGGGCATTGGCTGCTATTTCAGCATTGGTTGTTCATTTCTCAGATGACCAGTTTGGAATCTTCGTCTCTGAACTCGTGGAAAGGTTCAACTCTCCTCAGCTGAGCACTGTCCACCGGCGGCATTTGGTTGCCGCTGTTGGCAGCCTAGCTAGGACAGTACCGGCCAAGCTGGGTCCTCATCTGCCTACTTTGGCCCCGTTCATCTTTTCGGCTGTTGGCGAAGATAATCTCGAGGTAAGTCATGACCCAGGTTGGTTACGTACGTCAACATCTAACGTATGCAGTAGCCGAAACACGATGATAATCTGCGACCGATACCAACAGCTGCCTAAGCGAAAGTAATTTGTGCTGGTATGTGGTCTAGCACAAATTTATGGGCAGGAGGGTTCCAATGTAATTTGAATGCTTCTGGCTAGATCTCATCACCTTACGATGGACGAGCTTAATGATAGAATATCATCCCGTGAAGTGACTTTCCGAAGCTATGCTCAACGACTGTTCAAAGTATTCCCGACTGTCTATGAGTAGGCTGCTGGCCTTGTCCTGAGGCGTCAGGACCTGCCATAGGTATTGGCCCGGCTGTCTCACCCAGGCCATGGTCCATGATGAATAGCCTAGGATCGCCCGGATTCCAATTGAGTTGAACCATGCCCTAGGTATCAGCCAGCTGATCTTTGGACGGCGCCCTCGGTACTGCATCCTTGCACACTCGATAATCAGCACCGCAGTAAATCCCGTCAGCAAGGCTAACTTCCGAACATGGACATTGCTCGCAGTTTCCGCCACCCAGGGTGCTTCCGAAAGATGATGTCCACGGGTGTTGGGTGCTCCTTCCTCTTTTGACCTGCGATGAAATGTTCGTCAACAGTGTCGGGCTCTTCTCCCCTCCGTGTTTCTTCATCATTCTTCTTTTGGTCCTACGCCTGAGGTACTTTACGAATTCATCTCATAGCTTATATCATTTCTTCCAGAATCCTTTACCAGACGAAGGGGCATTCAAAATGCACGTACCTTATCTTTTGGTTGCTTCGACTCTGAATATTTTGCCGAGTGTCTTTGGACGCAACATCATTGATCTCCCCTCCGACTACGAGACTGTCCAAGTCATCTCTGGGCTTCAGGAACCTACGGCTACTCAGTATCTGCTTGGGCGTGACCTTGGCGGTGCGAGATGTGGCGCGGGATTTGGTCGCTGCTCCAACGGCAATTGCTGTTCTACTGCCGGTAGGTGCTCTTTGGACGGCTGCGAAGAGCGGAAAACTAAATTTGCACAGGGTACTGTGGAAACACTACGGCTCACTGTCGCTCCCCGGATTGCCAAATCGACTATGGCCATTGCGATGCACATGCCACTCCAGGAGGCCCGTCGACGGAGGCCATTCCACGACCAAAACTTGGGAAGGTTGCGTACGGCCCAACCGCGATTCGCTCTTGCACTACCCCCGGAACCGTTGCTTTAACCTACGATGATGGACCCAACCAATACACCCGTGATCTTCTGGACCTTCTCGATAAATACGACGCCAAGGTGACATTTTTCGTCACCGGAAACAACAACGGCAAGGGCCAGATTGACAGTCCGGAGGTACCTTGGGCCCCCCTGATCCAGCGCATGGTGCTTAGCGGACATCAAGTGGCTAGCCACACTTGGTCTCATCAGGATCTCAACAAAATTTCCCAAGTCCAGCGCCGCACTCAACTGCTGTGGAACGAAGTTGCACTTCGGAACATCCTTGGCTACTTCCCTACCTACATGCGTCCGCCTTATTCGAGCTGCACTACAGATACCGGCTGCTTAAGTGACATGGGTGATCTCGGATACCACGTCATTCTCTACGACATCGATACCGAGGACTATAGCCATGATAGTCCAGAGACAATCCAACGCTCCAAGGACATCTTTGATGAGAACCTAGCTCGTGAGCAGAGCTTCTACAAGTCCTGGCTTGTCATCGCACATGATGTACATGAGCAGACTGTCCACAACCTCACAGAACACATGCTGCAGAAACTTATGGCCGACGGATATCGTGCAGTGACTGTCGGAGAATGCCTAGGTGACGCGGTCCAAAACTGGTATCGCAGAGATGATCAGGTCAAGGTCCCGGGAAACCCCAAGCCGGAACCTCCTGTGGAAAACATCTCGCCTGACGGAAAGTGTGGTGGGTCAGTGTCGTGCGTCGGATCTGACTTTGGCATGTGCTGCGGTGGAAAGGGCCTCTGCGGCAACACGACCGAATTCTGCGGAGAAGGTTGCCAGCCAAATGCCGGTTATTGTCAGGCCGACTTCTTCGAAAGCAGCCAGCAACAGGCTGGGCCTGGTATTGTTGGGTCTGATCCATTGGGCGACAGCATCAACCAAGACAAGAAGTTTTTCAAGTCAGATGCAAGCTCACGCTTTGGTCGGGCCTCTCTATCACTGGCTTCGGTATTCTTATTTGCCATGGCATTACTGTAATCCGCCACTACATTCCTGGGTATTCTTTTCCCAATCGCTCGGTCTGCCAACACCGGACGTGTCCTGTGTGAATGTTCTTACGGACAATACTGGCTGGTCGCCGGTCGACGTTGTTTGTCCACTTCCCAGAAAATTATGAGTTATGTCTTAGACTTTCGTTACTGTCATTAGTTCCTACAAGCTCAACGCGAAGGTAGAGAATGAAACTTCACCATTGTCATGTCATCCATTTCTCTGCAAAAAGAATGCTGACAAGGACGAGATTCGAGCGAGGTGTAAACCACTGCGGGTGTTATGTTAATACCTAAACACAGCCCCATAAGCACTCGGGCACCTTGCCATGGCAGTGACTAGATGCGTACAACGGAAGGTTGATCTTTAACCGTAATCAGATGAGGCTTCCCTTATACGATTGTATTAGAGATGAAAGCATAAATCCACCGAAGGGGACGGAGGCTTCCCCAGAGAACCTCACTCACTAACACCAGTACCCATGCCGCATGAATAGCCGAAAGAACCACTGCGCCGAAAGAAAAAAAAAAAAGTGTAAAAGCCCAGTATATCATCGATAGCATCGGGAGGTACATATACAATAGAAGAGCAAACTGGCATAAACAAATCGGACGCACAAGATCAAATCCCGGGAAACCGCACGACTTAACAGCGACGTACGGGCATCTTGTGATGAACAAAACGGACATGGTCAATGGAGCACCCGAAAGCGGAAGAGGATTATCCTTTTTTTGTCATGAAGAAAAGAGATTTGTAGATAGAAGGAGTATAAGACGAAGCACGTCATCGCTTGATGATCTTCAGCAGCGGCGCAATTCGAGCCTTCTTGCTGAGTCCGACGCGGTAGGGGACTTTGCTTGTGGAAGAGATAGGACTGTGTTTGCCGGGTCCCTTGTTCGATGGGGTTTTAGGGTCTGTTTGCTTCTGCGGTGTTTCGGGCGGTTGTTGGGCTGGTGGTGAGTGTTCTGAGCGTTTGGGTGGTGAGGTTGGTTGTTGGAGGTTGAGATTAGGGGGTGATTGTTCTTCGATAATAGGGTTTGCGAGCTCTGGGGATTGGATGCGAGTGGTATTTTTGGTGGGGAGGACAACTGATATGCTGGGTTCGTTGTGGGTATCTTTAGGTCGAGGCGTGTTGTTCGCTTCATTGGAGTTTGTTGTTGGTGCATTAGGTTCTTCTGGGGCTGGCGGCGCGTCTGGTGCATTTTCTAGCTGCTCGGGCGCCTTCTTCCTCTTGCGGCCGCGCTTTTTGGGAGCTGGTGCCTGTTCCGCAGCTGCGTCGTTACTTGGTTCGGTAGGGTTGGTGAGACTGTTGTCTTCGAGAGGTAGAACGGGTCTCTGGTCTACCCAGATCACATCGTCTTCGACCTCTGACTCGTATGTCTTGGTTAGAGTTACTGAAGTCGTTTTGCCGCGTTTCAGTTTCTTCTTCTTCGGCTCATCGATGGATGTAGCAGGTAATTGTGGACTTGGTTCTGGTTCAGGCGCTGAAAGCTGTTCGCTCTGATTATTGTTCGAGGTTTCGTCGATAGCGCTCTGAGGAGGAGCAACAGTGACAGTTATGCCATCAGGCGGAATTTCCAGAGCACTTGGAACGTTGATCTCCTGGTTTTCCGCCAGTTGATTGTCTGCAGGCTCGGGAAGATCAACAGGGCCAGTGCTGACCGTATCATCCACTCTCGCGCTCTTCGGGGGTCTACCTGGCTTGCGCTTTTCGGGCTTCGTGGGTGCCAATTCATGGGTCTGTAGGAGAGCAAGCTCGTCATCGTCGTCGCTCGCAGGAACGACCTGCTTCTTCTTCCGGCCCCTCTTCTCAACCTTAGGTATCTCCGTGGCCACTGGTAATGAGAGTTCATCAACATCGGCAGACGATGGCTGCACACTGACAAAAGCAGCATTATCACTCTTTGCTCTGGTTGCCCCGGGGGAAATGACTGATGAGAACGGCTCTGTGTCGTGTGGAGACGAAGTCGACCCCTGCATAGAAGTCCATCGGCGAAGCTCGGGGTTCTGGATAAATTCTGTTTGTGCCGTGACCCCCGAGTCACGGATAAAGTCGGCTCTGTTAAGCAGGGTAGAAGGAGTGTGGGATGACGAGTCGAAAATATTGTATGAAGCCGTCTGCGACCAGTCACCGCTTGCGTCTACCCCATAGGGCTCTGGGCGGAGAAATTGGTCTTGTGCCGACAGTGCAGTGGGGGGATCGCGGGGTTCTGTGATACCCTCCGGTTCGGCTATAGCATCGTTGAAGTCTTGTACCTGCTCTCGTTCGTGGGATATGGTAAGTTGCTGGGCATACTGGGCTTGCTGTTCATCGTCGAATAGTCGTTGTTGCGCGAGGCCGATTTCCGTCATCATGTTCCCTGTAAATAAATGCGTTTTATTAGCATCCACTATAACAAAACATTCGAGTATTGCCATGAGAAGGACCCCAAGGCTGTCAATCTAAGAGCTTCATACCCGTGGATCCAGTACGTCCTGTAGATGATAGCCATCGCTCTTCCCTGCGCTGCTGGGAGGCGGACAATATCGTTTGCGGAGCATCTTGCGACTGAAGGAATGCGTCAAAGTTGACAGGGATATGAGACTCGTGGTGGGTTTCCACAACTTTGAGACTCTTTGCATCGTCCTGCGCTCCATAATTTGTCATGGGGACGCGCTTCGGTTGTTCTGGGGAAAGCTCCCCGAACGACTCCCCTTCATCGTCGGAGTCCTGAATCACGCGATCAAAGGGCATTTGATATATGATGTATGCCTAAGATATGTATGGACGTGTTTCAAGGCCAATTCCGGGGTAAATCTGCTCCACTGAGTAACGGTTTATTCTCTCAAACGCGTCTTAATCAACGCTCAACGCGGAGTCACGTGCTGATAAGATAAGCCGAGATTTCTAAGCCTGGAATATCAGGCAGAGAGGTGGTATATACAAAAACATCATAGCAAGCCGAGGGTATTTCCTATTCCATAGTAGTTTGGGGTCGCATCACACCTCTCCCAAAGAATTCGCTTATCACGCCGTATCGGTCCTTGGACCGCTGAAGTTCTGCCTTGAAAAGATCATGTTGGTCTGCGGACTCAACCTGTCTCCTCCGAATTGCCTTTATGGTGGAGTTCTCTGGAGCACAGGCTGGACATTCCGCATCCTCCCCTACAGTGTTAAGACAGCGCTGGTGGAACGAGTGCTTGCAAAGGAAGTGGACGGTAGGAAGATCGAGGGATCGGTTGCAAGATGTACAGCGGCGCGCCTGGAAAACGACGGGCTTGGAACCCAGCTGCTCCAGCTCCTGCATCTTGTTTTCGGTTTCGGCACTATAGCTTGATATGAGGCGGCGGTTCGAAGATATCTCTTTGCGTTCCCTCTCAATGTTGTCACTCAGATACTTCTTGATCCTTCCCATGGTCACAACCGCGTTGTTACTGAGCGCTTGAATTACCTGAAGTGGTGACATCAGGCCATCCTCGGAAATTCTCTTCAAGACAACATCGAGCTCATCGCCAGCTTCATCAAGAATTTGGGGGCTCGATGTGAAATATGTCAGCGCATCCACATATAGTTGAGGTTCCTCAGGGCCGTATTTTTTCAAGGCCCGAATAGCCCCCTGTGTGTCCTTGGCGGTAGTAAAAGATCGAAAGATATCGGATCGAAGACCAGCTTGCTCCCGGACAAGTGTAGAACCCTCCTGGAACTCGGACAGATCGGAGAGAAGTAAGACGCTGGAGGTGGAGATCGGGATCTGTGGATGTCAGTCTCGCAGAAACCAGGTAGGGATCGTTCTTACATCTTTACCCTCAATCAACGTTTTGGCCTTGCTCTGCCACTTTTCCTTCTCTGTAGTGTCTTTCTGCCGTCCCGCTACATTGAGGTACATTTCAAAAAGCGTGGTGTATAGATCAACTTTATCCTCTTTTCTGAAGCTTTCTCTGCTGATAAGGGCCTCCAAGAAAGTAATAAATTCTTGAGGTTGGCCAACAAAAGCTGAAAATGCTGTGCGCGGTTTTGGTATCTGATATTCTGGCGCGCGTTCCTCCTGAGCCTCTGGAACAGGTTGAGGCTCGACAGTTTCTGTCTTTGAACTTCCGCCAGTGTGGAGCAGAGGCAAGGGAAGAAATGCCGCCAGACTCTGTAAGGGATTGTTGTGCTGCGCTTGAGGCTCCGGTAGTGGTTCAACTTGTTGCGTCCTTGGTTGGTATTCTCCTTTGTAGTATTCGATAAAGAGCTCGGTCGTCGTTGAAGGGCAATTTGACAGCAGCACTCGGGCATATTTCATGAGGTTATTGTAGGCCTTGGATTAGTCAGTATAGATCAGATAAACCCTGTCCTGTCATACGTACCAACTCAGGCTCCAGTCTCCAGATGTATTCCAGTGCTTCAGCATACTTCTTGGAATCCTCAATCAGTATATCCACGACCATGTCATTCTCGCCGTACTTCGTAGCTAGATAAGCCGCTTGCTCATAGTAGCCACCTTGCCGGCACATAGCAATGGCTGTTTCAAGGTCAAACTTGAGTTCACCTGGTGCTTTAATGAAAGCATCTAGTTTCTTCGTGTCCTTTAATTTCGCGTAACAATTGAGCAGCAATGTGGTGTGGTCTACTGAAGCTCGGTCGTGGTCATGTAATTCTTCCAGGTACTCTATTAGGTTATGAATCCGTTGGGTGTCGAGGTACTAGTCATCGCAATCAGTAAGTACATCATTATTGCTTGAGAGCGAGTAAATACCTTTCTGATGACTTGAGATGGCTCCGTATTATCAATGGCCCTCAAGTATTGCTGCATTGCAGTATCGTAATCACCTTTCTGGTACAGATAGTCTCCGTACCTGCGGTAGATGGCGTTTTGTTGATAAGTGTCAACCCCGATTTTCTGTGCCAAATTGATAGCTAGGATATAGAGGTTTCGTTGGTAGAGGATCTCCAGTTTCTGCTGGAGGCTCTTCTCTCTGTACCGATAGATCTAAGCAACAATCAGCGAAATCCAAAAACCCGGTTTTTCATAGCACGTACTTTTCCATCTGTAGTTAGAAGATAGAGGTTGCCCCATTCTTTGAAAATATGTCTTACGGAAGACACGAGAGCCTCTGAATGAGCGATGAACTTGAGATCGGTATCTAAGAGAGTGAAAGTGGCGGTACTGAATATTTCATCTCTACCGACTCCAAGGGTCTGTAGCCCAGTTGAACCGGGTGCGCCACCTCTGGGTGGGCAGACCAACGTAACGTAGTCTTTGAAAATGTTGATAGAGCTCTTGGGGCTCTCGAAAGCGTAGCTTTGTCCACGTCCATGAGGACCATACGTATATATTGCGTCCTCCCTAGCAACAAGAACATCGCCGCTGTCTTTGTCCAGAGTCATACAGCCAAGGCCGCACCCTGTGTCTTCTAGTACCCGTGCTGGTTGTCCCTGTCCACGACCGGAGATCACCAGCGCCAGAATCCGGTTGGTGGTAGATATATAGAGGGTGGTCACCGGCCCACTTTGTACCTCGAGTCCAGTGATAGGTTCCTCCGATTCAAAGACGATGCGTTGTCGCGCACCCCGGTCGTGTATCAGGTCGCCTCGAATAATTGCGACGGAGCCATTGCCGAAACCAACTGCGACTTGGGACAGGTCTCCGAGCGCTGCGAATGCGGAAACCTATGCATTTAAAACTCGTTATATGGCGATTGAAGTGCCGTATCTCGGAAGCCACATACCGGAAATAGCCTCCTCGCGTTCTGCACTGATGTTGTTGACAGACAGCGCGGAGTCCCCGTTTTCTTCTCGGGCTTGTCGAGCGCCCAGACCTTCAATATCGGCTCGTTCAGCAAGTCCTCCGCTATTGTTATGAGAAGCGATGTCCCTTCCACCTGCTTGATATGCGTGATCGATCCATTATCCGACGCTTTGAAAGACTGTACGACCTTGAAGGACGAAGAAACGGTGTGGACGAACCCGTCGGCTGTACCAAGAAAGAGATTCGCAGAGCCGGAGCATAAACAAGAGACCTCGGACTAGTATACGGATTAGAACTGATTGAAAACGTCGAGCCTGGAAAGGAATATGGACCATACATTGAAGAGGGTTGAGCTGTCTTCGGGAAGCTTCACCGGAGATACTTCGAAGAAGTTGAACGCTTTCCACTGTTTCGGGCCACATTAGCAGGCCGTGTGAGAGATAAATGTAGTACAGCTTCCATACCGAAGTCAGAGCCATTTTGACGTGGCTCACGCCATGGGCTAGATTGAATCGACAGAGCGAGGTTCACAGGCGCCGGCTTTGCGGAGGTTATCGCACTCCGCCGCGCCAAGACCAAGAAGCTCAGACCAGGTCGGAAGAGCCCCATCAACGTCATCTTAGGAACAATGTACGAATTAGGGTTATCATAAAATTTATTCGCTAGTTATATTTATAAGTAGAAACATGATCCTGATAGTGCGTACCCAAACACGCCGTGGACAAAAACAGATCGCTATGCTACATCAAATCACAAGGCAAGAGAGCATGACAACAGAACGCCGAATATGTCTCTGGGGAAATGCAGATAGAGAGTCCATGGTTGAGGACTCCAAGCTTAATGCGTTGGGTCCGCAGAATGGGGCTGTGGAAGCACCGCAGTCCTGCAGTGGGTGATATCCTTATTGATTTCAAAGCTCTGCTGCAACCAGCTGCCGGCCTCCGCAATTGCCTGGCTTAAATCGAAGCTCTCTGCGCCTTGGCCCTCTTGGGCCGTTGGTGGCGTTGTGCCGGTCAAAGTCATTGGGAATGCACTCCTTTGCGATCCAGACGGCGAATCGGGGGCTGCAGTGGGATGGTCTCGTACGGCGTTATCAGCGTCTTCGTCGGATGTGTAATGGTCCGATGGTATCTCAGATGGTGATTCCAAGGCGAAGCTAGTGGTCTTCCGCTTCTTGGTCTTTGATTTATCCTTTCCAGATGATAGCGTGCGAAAGCCTGCTTTCTTCTCTGTGCTAAACGTAAAAGGTGTGGCAGCATCAATCATGTATTGCGTACTTATCATCGGTGCTCCTCCACTCTCTAGTGCATCGGATCGGTCGACGATATCCCGGTCGGGAGCATTCACTTTATGGAAAGGCGTGATGTTAATTGCGTTTGGAGACTGGTAATCCGAAGGCTGAGATGCCCTTCGTTTCCTTGTCGATGCCATCGGACTGTCTTCCGGGCTTCGGAGATCATTCTGGAAAGATCGCTGTGCCATCATAAGAGCTGCTTGAGTTGAGAAGTGTTGATCGGTGTTATGATCCTCAGTGCGGTTCGAAGTGGCTTTAGATATTGCGATTGAATAGAGAGACGTAAGATTATCGTAGGTCGGCGGATTACCAGGTAGAGGCTGCGCTGATGGTAGGTTGTTCTCACTCGTTGCACCAGTCTTGGTCTGACTAGCCTGCTGTGCGTGGTCCACGTTCGTTGTTGAAGGATCCTCAATAATGTTGGAAGCGCTTGTCAAGGTCAGTGAGTTTTCTGTATTCTGCGCAATGATAGATTCCGCCGGATCAGAACTCCGCGTTGAGGAGGGTTTTTGCGGAAGGTTCTTAGACCCAGCCTCGCCGGGTTTATCCTCAGCCCGCTCAGGACTAAGTTGGCTTTCTGCGTTTGCATTCAATTTGTGGCGCTGCTTTAGCCGATACTCAAATTTCGGTAACTGGGACGACGACGACACCACATGAATCGATCCGTCTCCGTTTACGGATTGCGAGCTACTTTTTCGCAAATTCGATCCAGGTGTATGGCCATCCGGAAGTGCGGCGCGCCTCTCTGGTTCATGTCTAGGGCTTGACACCTGATGCTCCGAGGACCTGGGCGATACATATCCGGCCGTCACTGGTCTGCTAGTTGACTGAGATTCGGTTATTGCGCCTCTTTTTTGATGACGTGAAGATATACTGGTCGTGGGAGACGTTGGCGGTTCAATATTCTGAAACCGCGTGGAGACCTTGTCCTTTTTCAACCACCTCGTGTCTGTAGGTTTGGGCCGGGTAAATCGAGGAGATTGATAGCCAGCTGCGGGGCGCTCTGAACGGAGTGGTCTGTCCTTAGTATCGGCTCTGGTGACTTCTTTGCGCGGGCTATCAGCGTGAGATGCAGCTCGCGGAGTAGCTGACGATTTCGAGCGAGGTACGGCGGGCGGGCTCTGGTGGTGTCTGCGTTTGAGTGAATTCGTTTCTGGGATGACCCGTTGCTCCGTCGGATGGTTGCCACTTCTCCTATCTTTTTTCCATGGGTTTATCCAGCCTTTGTCTAGTGGGCCGCGGAGAGAGGCAGAAAGGATGAAGAGAGGTGTACCCTTGAGATACGCCTCTCCAAGCCTCTCGATCCTCCGACGTTGCGCAGAGAGTTCGCCCTTATCAAGCTCATCGTCCGAGCCGGGAAGCCAGTAATCATCGGGGTCTGAATCGAGCGGTGCGCATGTTTCGAGGGCCAGAGGAGAGACTGGTCGACGGTGTGGAGGTGGCATCTGGAGGCGGGGTCATGAATTATTGCTGGTGTTTACAGTGCTGCTACCGCAGGTCACTGCGATCGACGCGAAGAAAAGGGACGAATGGGTTGTTTCGCAAGCGATTCCTCATGTCTCCAGTAGCGAGTGTCTCCTATGTGTTAGTGAGGGGCAGCCTAGCCTGCGACTCTTCGCCGAAGTCTTCGTTCTCACTTTAGGCCAACTTGGAGCGCGCGAAAAACCACTTAACGCGCCGGGATACCCCAGCAACGTGGGCCGCCGGTTGTGTCATTGGCTGTGCCTTGATCATGTGATCTATCATAGAGCCTGAGCCTCATTTTGGTATTGGGCTTGGGCCATCTACCGGCCCCAGCATTTGGCCTTGAGACGGTACTGTAGTTATCAAGCTGCTTTTCGATCTCCATTAAAATCTTATAACAGCTACTTAACTCCTTCGCTTCGTCGTTGAATAGTGCGAGGTAGAACAATACATGGCTGATGCTGAATCGGCCTGGTATTACGAAGTAGCAGGACGGTCCGACAATATATACCTACTCTACCAGAGCTTGGTGTTGGAACGGGTGTATTTTTAGGACCATGATCGTTATAACTTGCTCTGTGATATAATGCACGTTTAACAACAGCTTACAGAGCGTTATTGCGTACCTTATTTATTTCGTACATGAACAAACCCTGACTAGTTGAAGAAAACTGTTTGTCTCACGCCTTGCGCTGGTGCTGCAGGGCTGGGATGGAGAGTTCGAGTCCTTGCAGCGGGGGTTCGTGTTTTCGTGAATTTCGCCCGAGCTCATATTCAAGACCCACCGAAATACCTTGCTTTCGTGATTCATTTTGATTAAAGGAACCTTAATAGACGGTTTAATCTCATTTGAGACCCAGGAAATCCCTGTTTCGCAATTTGTATTGAGGACGAAACTCGTAACAAAAATACATGGTTCAATCCAATGGCCGGGACATGGAATAAGCATTTCGAGCTCGTGATATTGAACTAGCACTCAGTAGTCAGAGCAATTCAGTTCCTAGCATCCTCAGGTGCATGTGTGGTATCATATTCATGGATCCATTGCTGCAGGGGGAGGGCCCAGTAGATACTGCTCCCACGATCCTTAGCGGGACGGATGCTGGAGCTGTGGATCGTCTGGAGTAAGGATCTAGGTACTGCCGAGATGAAGTAAAATAGTATAACCCGTGCTGAGTCTCGAGAGGAGAAGAGTCTAGTGTTTCTATGGTATTGGCGCCAGCAGAATAAGCGGTGGCTGACAGCTCAAGCGGGCTTCAGGTACCGTGGAAGCGTTGGGGTTGCCCCGAGCACCCGAACCAAGAGAACCGCTGCTGCAGCACAATAACAAGATCAATATCAACCGGTTCAGTTCCCCTCCAACTCATCAGGATGCTGCAAAACCAACCAAAGAATCCCTGAGACTCATCCTCTATCATACTCTGCTTTATTGCTAATCTACATATTTGTTTACTGCTGTGCCCATCATTTCCAGGTGCAGCTGCTCTATGTTTTCCCTGCATTTATTAATTTCCGCAGTGCTCGGATTCACTGCAGTGCTGTTGCTGCATCCTGCTGAGCTGGTTTCAGCAGAATTGCCTTTCATACTGAGACAATGAGTAATCAGCCATGGCTGGAAAGCCTTTCAGACGACTGGGTGTCGTTGCCAGGGACTCCCACCAGTCCTGGGCCCCCTCGCTCACCTATCAACAACCACTCCCGCCGTTCTAGTCTACAGACCACACCCAGCCGCATTCCTATCCCCGCGCGCCGCTCAGTCGAACCCTCTCCATTGTCCGATTCAAAGAAGAAAGTCCCGCGACCGTGCCATCACATCAGAAGAGAGCTCCCGACCCCCAAGACCCCGCGCACCCCAAAGACACCTTCCAAACCGAGATCGCCCTACCCGAACATCGTAAATACCAAGCCGAACCCGCCTCCTGGGCCCTATAAACAATCCGTCATGGACGGGAGATCGCCTTTGCGATCGGTTTCCAACGCGTCGAGCCAACCCGAACAAGAGGGCACCGTGCAGATCAAACCGAAGAAGGAGAAAGGCAAGCAGGGCACCCCAGAGTGGCGGAAGAGGTTGGTAAATGGCGATATACCTGCAGGCGACCAACGCGATCTGTTCGCGCCTATCGGGCTGGAAAGCGTCTTCAAGCCCCCGTCGCCGGGTTCGCCGCTGGCAGGGAGCACACCGATACCGCGGATGAAGCAACCAGATGATCGTTGGAACTTTAGCGCCAGCTCTGCGGCAGAAAAGAAAGGGAAACCTCCGGGGCAGGTCTCAAGGAGTAGCCGTGGAAGTGCGCGCACGGCATCCGGGAAGTCAGCTAAGCAAGGGTCGCGTACCGTGGAACGAGACGGCAAACAAACAACAAAGTCGCGAAACGAAGAATCGCAATTAAAGAAACCCGCGGCGCACTTATCACCACACATGGCCGAAGGTCAGGGTGACTCAACGGATACCGCGCAGATGCGGTCTGCCAGCGGCCTGGAGGACTTGCGGAATGAAGATATAACCCCCATCACTTTCTCCCGGACAAACACAGTGGATGGTGAGGGCACGGCCGAAATCATCAAGTCCGCTTTGAAGCAAGTTACTACAAAACTAGAGAAGCTACAGCTGGCGCCAGTGGATCGCCCTGTCTCTAGAGCGAGCGATAGTCTTTTAATGAGTCAACATAACGATATTATTGTTGAAGCCGCCGCTGAAGATGATCTTTTTGACGTCACGAGTCACTCTCTTCCCCAGGATCTGTCAATGGGGACATTGGATTATAGGGGCCGAAGCGCCTTCACAAGTCTGCAAGGAGATTCATTTGCGGATGAGCGCTCCTCCCAAAAAGACCAGCTCTCTCCTGCAGGATTTCCTTCCCATCGCCTTACGCCGTTCATTCGTCCCAGTACGAGGATTCGAAGCTCGCCTCCTTTCTATAATAAAAGCAATGCACAAAATGACCCGCTCTCATTACCGCGGCCTTCCTCCGCCCATGTCGGAACGTCATCGAACAAGATTGGAGATATGCCCTCCTCCGGGAGCCCCCTGAAGCTGTTTGCGAATCACGATACATTCACAAATAACAAACTACTTCGACGGATGAGCCAGTTTGAAGAGACTCTTGGGGAGGATTCGGACGAGGACGAGCCAGTCTCGCCGTCAGAGGAAGCCGGCCGCAAACGCGAGAATCGAAGCTTCCTGCACCCTGGCGAACGTATCGGACGGCGACACGAGCGTTCGAGGTCTCGAAACACCCAGACTCCCCGCATAAATCGCTTTGGGGAAGGCCAGTTGGATAACTTTGACTTTTCCGATGCTAGCCCCTTTGATGCGCAATTCCTCAATACCGATTCCCCAGAACCCGACGTTTCTCCGCCCGGTTACTTGTTAGCTTCTGGAGGAAGAGCCCAAAAGGGGCGTTCGTACAGGCAGACCAGTGGCGAATCCCAAGCGTTCAGCTCTCTATCTTTCAAGCAGAACAGCACGGACTTGACAGGCCTGCGGGCTACCCGGCCAAGGATCAAGACCACGCCTAGTAGCCCTGTCAAAGATCCTACGCCAAAGAGGCGGAGAATGGCCAGGCAATTCAACGGCTCTATGCTAGGTGATGCAACCATCGAGGATAGCGAAGGCACCGACGACCTGTCCTTGCTTCAACGGAGCCTGATGCAACATGGATTGAGATACAGTGAGAACGAAGAAGAAGGATTTTCAGAATCTGCAAACCGCCCACGGACCCCTACACCGCACCAAACAGGGTCTTTCGAACGAAGACAACCATCACCAGATCGGCGAAGAGAGCAGCTAGAGCCTGATGGCCACGATTATTCCCTCTCACCACTTGCCCAGAATATGCCCAATGCCATCGGACGACAAGGAAATGAAGAAGTCCGCAGGGGATCCATCACCACTCAAGATTTTCTCAATGAGGCGACTAAGGTTATGAACTTCATACGCTCCAAAGGCACAGCCAAGAGCAGTTTATCCAGGGTGGATGAAACCGATACCGAAGAGCACGACGGCAATGAGAGCTACGAAGAGGAGTCAACCCTCGAAGAGTTCTCGCGACCTCCCAGCAGAGAAGGCGGTGATTTGCGCAGGTTGCGAGAGCCTCAAGAACCCAACCCAAGAATCTTGAATCACTTGAAGAAGTTCCAGGAGAATGACGAATTAGAATTTGGTGTTAGTGGTTCTGTCACATCCCTTCATCTGGGAGGCAATGACAGTGAGCGTGGAGACTCAGATAAGCATCGGAAGCGCAAACTTCCTGCACCGCCACCAACTCAAGAAGATGACCTGTACGATTTCCTGCGGCTCAACACCGAGACCTCGTCAAAAAACTTCAGTGCTCGCTCGGTTCAGACTGGCTCTTCACAGGGCTCACACGCTAAAGGTGTTTTATCTTCCGATATTGTGTCTCACCTGATTCCAGAACAGGTGAATGGATTTACCTACGACCGTCTTAAACATTTGTGGGTGAAGGAGGATGAAAGAAAGTCTCGTTCTAGTCAGCAATACAAGAACAGTGATGAGGATCCTTTTAAAGATATCCCCGACCTCAGCGTTGACGAGATGGATGAAATGATGAGGACTGAAAAAGCTAGTTATCCGCGGAAGGAAAAGGACTCAGCCCATGCCGAAGAAACCGAACCCCGCGGAGCAGAGATTGCCGGGACTGACGGTAAAGCCTCGGACCCTGTACTCGAAGATGCAGCAGCAGCACCGTCGGTCAATCTCAGCTCTCTCCAGTCTGGAGTTAGCCGGTCGAGCACAACCAACCCTACTTCGGGCACCAGAGAAACGTCATGGGGAACTGAAGTACCTAAGAGCACGACGTCTTCACATGACATTGAGCACGAAATCAAGCTGCATGAAGGTCGCCTGTCTAAATCCCCTCACCTGGCAAGAAAGCCGGCCCACCAAGCCCGTGTTGTTACCATAAGCTTTTCCTCCCCGCTCGTCTCTCAAATCGAGTACAGCGATGATGATAGCCCTTCCAAGCTCCGAAGGATCGCGATTGCCGCACAGGCGCAAGCCGCGGCCGCAGAGAATTCTGCGTTGCAATCTTTCAATCATGAGCAGGAGTTCCCCCGGCGCTCTATCTCAAAGATCGACGAGCAGAACGAGGATACAGCTGAGGGCCACAGTTTGATCCGGAGGGCTACACAAGAGCTTGAGCCCGTCTCACCCGAAAGAAATGTGGACGCCTCGCTCGCCTACGTTCAAGAACATGGATTGGACACCAGCTATTCCTTCCATCTCAGTCCACTTCCTGACTTCACAGTCAATCAAATCGACCAGCCATCACAGCTTGATATAAGCTATGTTGCTCAACGCACACACCCGACGTCATTGCGTCAAATCCACGGGACCTTTGCTTTGGCAACAGAGGATTTGATCAAACACATCACCGAAGCCGAACCGTGTGAGCCTTACTGGGAGCATCTTCGTCGCTTGGTCATGCGTCGCAAAGGACTCATGACTCTCCATAAGCTCAGCGACTTTTGTCCGCGTTTGGAAGAACTGGATGTGTCGGAGAATGATATCGGCCAGCTGAGCGGCGTTCCTTCAACAGTGAGGAACTTGAGGATCCAAAACAACTGCCTCTCAAATCTTACTGCATGGGGTCACCTGGGGAACTTACAGTATCTGGATATCTCGGGAAATGAACTGGAAAACCTCGACGCCGTCAGTGGGCTGATTCATCTCAGAGAATTGATAGCGGACAATAACAACATCCGGCATATTGAGGGAATCTTCGGACTGAACGGACTTTTGACCTTGAAGCTGAGAAATAACCGCTTGGATTCCATCGATTTCAACACAGCGGAACTGTGAGTTAACCTCGCTACTTTGAATGGATCGCTTGTGACCGCTGACAACAATGCTCAAACAGGACTCGCTTGAGCGAACTAGACCTGAGCCATAATGGGCTGACGTCCATTAGGAACATCCATAACCTTTCGACTCTTTCCCAACTAGACCTGAGCAGCAATCGCTTGGAATCAGCACCATTCTCCTCCCCGTTAACCATGTTGCGAGCTTTGAAGCTATCCGATAACCGCCTACGCAGTCTCGATGTTGGGCTATTTCCCGCGCTTATTCTTCTCTACGTGGACCAGAACTGTTTGTCCACCCTTTCAGGCCTCGATAATACCCGGGACTTGGAAGTATTATCCGCACGAGAGCAGGAAATCCCTGGCAAAGAGTTCTTTGATCTGGACCTTGGCATGGTGAAGGACATTAGGAAGGTGTACCTTTCCTCGAATAAGCTCTCGCCACAAGCACTTTCACCATCTGCGCCTCTTCTCAGTTTGCAGCTTCTCGACATCGCGACCTGCCGATTGAAAGAGCTCCCTATAGACTTCGCCGCAAAGTTTCCTAACATCAAGGTTCTTAACCTTAACTTCAATTCGCTGGAGGGGGTTAACGAGCTGCTCGGCATGAATTGCCTTTCGCGGCTAACTGTCGCTGGCAACTCCATTTCCCGCCTTCGAAGGATCTGTCAAGTCCTGAGTCGGATTGGGCGCACACGCAAATCGAATACTTGCACGCTCCAAAAAGTTGACATCCGACACAATCCCCTCACTGTCCGATTCTATCCACCTGCCATAACGGGGAACGGCAAGCAACATACCCAGAAACTGATCTCAAACGAGAAAGCACGTTCTAGGAACAGCCAGGGTCTGGATTTAGACATGCCTCTCATGGCGCAGCTCGACCGCGATGGCCAACTGCTTCCGATTGAAGACGAAGACGATGAAGGTGGAACACACCCCGACCCCGAAATAAACGACCCATATACTCTCCCTCCAGCAGATCTGTTGTTGGATCAAAAGCATCTAGCCCACCTGGATCAAGCGACTAGACTCAAACGTAGAGTCTTTGAGCTTATGCTCTATGCAGGCACAGGTGGCGCAATAAAATACCTCGATGGGCTGGAATTCCGACCAGCACTTGAGCCAGGCTCAGATATGAACCAGGCTTGGGCTAGACTCGAACAACTCGGTGTTCTCAAGAAGAAGGCAATCACTGGTTGATTTGTTGTCTCTTGTTGATTAACATATGTGTTGCTCGATACTCCTTCTCTTTTCTCATAATCTCTTGCCTTTTCTTCTGTATTCTGGGTTGGAGAGGCATCGCGTACTGTTTCTCTGATCCCTTTTCACTTACTTTTTTCTGCACCATGTTTGTTCAATGTTACTTTGGAGGCTGGCTGGGTTGGTTCTTGGCGCAGCATTTGCTCTTAGCGGATTGATTTTCGTCATACCTGGGAGTTTGGGATCGATACCATCTGTCTCTGTCTGTGAGAGTCTCTCTGTTGTCTGTCGGCGTCACCCCGGATTTGGGTGCATGGATGGGTAAGGTACATAGCGAGCTTGTGTTTATCTTTGTCTTTGAAAACTACCACTTGATCCGCGTTCTTAGCTGCAATTGCATTTTCGACTTGAGTTCTACTAGATTTCCTACCCAATGCTGACACTTTAGGTAGAGGGATGTGTACGAGGTAACTTGCGTGACTTTGGTATTTAACTAAAACGTAACCAGCTAGTTCTGAAGACGCTGTAGGCCAAGAGCAAGGGGATTCAGAAGTCAAGGCTTGCTTGACCCTAAAACTCGGCCTCAAGGTTACTCAGCTGCGTTCCAAACTGCGCCCTCACCATCTCCATATAAGCCTTCCACTTATGACGATCAGCCGACGCCTCAGCATTCGGGAACGCCTTGGACAACTCGCGCGTGATCTTAAGCACACCCGTTGATGCCTCCTGCGCCTTCTCAATCTCCTGCTTGACGGCGTTCTCCTTGGGCTTGAAGTTCAGGACGCCGGTGTAGCGCTCCGAGAGGGCGTCGAGATGACGCTGGGTTTCCTCGGGGGCGAGTGTAATGAGTTTGGAGGTCATGAGGTTGCAGATAGTGCGGATGTCCTGCTCGTCATCGATTCCTGCGAGGATGCGGCTGTAGAGTTCCGGGAGATGCGAGAGGGAGAAGGAGGTGTCCAAGGCGGCGTAGACGGTTTCGTAGGCGCTCTGGTGGAGGCGTTAGTCTGTTCTGCTTAAAATGGTGAGATGGGGTTTGCTTACCTTGCGCAGCTCGAGCCCGTCGTCGACCTTGTGCTTGAAGGGGCCCATTTGTACTTCCCTGATGAGCTCGGGTTTGATCTGGGTGTCTCCGAGAACAGCGGGGAGGAGTTCGCCTAGGTGGGGGAGGATGAGGGCGAGTTTGTTGTGGATTGCTGAGTTAAGTGTTGTGAGGGCTAGGCGGTGGTTGCCTAGGTCTCGGTCACTGAGCATGTTGACTAGGAGAGGCACGATCAAAGGCCTGAGAACGTCATTGAAGACGTCTCTTGGATCGGAGAGGGTGAAGCGGAATGCGGATATCACAATGCTACGAATCCCAGCGTCACCATTGGATAAATATTCCTGTTTTAGAAGAATCGTGATCAGCAACAGAAAGACGGAGTAGTTTGTATGATTTACCTGGAATTGCGGGATGTAGGCAGCGGGGTCGAGTAACGCCAACCGTCCAACACATTCAGCTCCGACAGCACGGTTATCTTCTTCCTTGGAGACGACAAGCAAAGCCTGCCAGAGCTTCAAGGCTGAGGGTGCCACATCCGTCCGGACCATCTCAGGGTGCTGAAGTAGCTCCTTGACGGAATGTAAGAGAAGGTAGTTCTTAGAATCGGATTTCTCTAGCCCGCCCAAAATTGTTGGTAGGTAGGCTTTGACATTACCCGCAGCTGCATTCCCAAGCGCATTCGCCGAAGCCAAGCGGACCTTTTCAGACTTTGAGTTGAAGTGAGGGATGAACACCTCGGGAGTTAGCGAGCAACTGGCACCCAAACGAAGCGCAGATTCTCCCAATATGGCAAGGGCGAGACATTGACGCTGAGGATCTTGCGTCTTCTGCAACTCAGCCAAGAAATCTTCCATGCGCACACCCACATTTGAACCGCCATGGACCAAGAGGGTGCCGATTGACCGTCCGACAACAGAGGTATCGCCATTGATTCCAACATCCTGCAGCAGCTTTTGCATCAGAGCTGATCCGCTTTCCTCTTCTCCAATAACTTTAACAAGTAATAGCAATGCCTTAAGAACTGTCCCAGCCAGAGATGTACGGACTATTGAGCAAATAGCCGTTACTAAGTTGTCGTTGACAAGAAGTTGGGCATTTCCGGGGATGAGCTTGGCAATGATTATCAGCGACGGCGCCAATAAATGGACATCCTCCACGCTGATGAGAGGAATGAGATGGTCTTCGAGGGTTTTGATGGAGTTACCATCATAATGAGCTCGTGTGTTGGGATTCATGGAGAGACTGCGAAGAGTCTCCAAGCTGGCACTGCGGAGAACACGGTCTGACTTGCGCAGCTGTGCCCCAAGCTCGGAAGTCACTTCGCGAACCCAGTTAGAGTCAACATCACCCTTTCGCGAGCAAAGGACAGCCACATCATCGATCGCGCGAACAGCGGAGAGACGTGTTGTTTCATTCTTCAAGCGATCGACAAGGGTCATAAGTCCTTTGGATCGATGCTGCAAAGAGAGAAATGCGGAGCCTTGTTCGCCAGAAGTCCGAGCAAGAAGAACACCAAGAACATGGATCGCCCGCTGGCGGACTTCGAGATCGGCGCTCGTATCGGTAATGCGACCGTGGCTGACATCATAGAGCTTCTCCAACTGAGAAACAAGGTCTTGTGAAGCAGCAGTCACCCGAGGCGGCGTAAGAGCCTTAACAATCTGCTCGACCGCGGCAAGCGCTTCACTGCTCACTTTGTAGTTCCTATCATTGACAGCACCGATAACACCAGGAATCAGGGCGATGAGGAAAGGAAGAAGAGCATCGGAAGCATGTGTCTCGGAGACAGCAGAAATGAGGTTGAGTGTTTCGATTTGCAAGGTCCCCGCGCTCGCAGAAGCTCCGACGGACGCAGAGTTAGCACCAGACAGCGACGATTTGAGCACATCTGCAATTGGGTCTTCAATCTGCTGAAGATGATCGGCGAGCCCTCCATAGCGAACCAATGCTAAGCTCTTAAGCAGTACTATGATAGCTTGTTTCAAGGGGATAGAGGCCTGCTTCCACATTTTGACGAGACTCCGGACAATGACCGGCAAGGCATTGGCCAATTCTGACTGGGGGCCGGATTGTGGCGAAGAGGGTGCGACCAGCGGAGTGCCTGCTGCAGACGAAGTGCCCATGCTGGGCTCGAAGTCGATCATGCTGGCATCGCTGTCTTGACGCCTTCTCTTTCTCGAGATCTTGGATCCACTCCCGACAGATTCCAGAAACCCATTGGAAGTGATTATCATCGAACCCTCTGCAGTTTTACGCACAAGGGCGTCCATAGTAGAAACAAGCTCCAGCTTGACGCTTTCCTCTCTTTCTTTATTGAAACGAGTGACGATAGCAGGTGCTATCTGTTGATACAAGGATCCATCGTCCAAGGCACGGCCACGCCCATATGTGGAAATAACGGCATACAGAAGCTTCGCCGCACATCGACGGACCTTCCAACTCATATCATCAATGTCGCTATAGCCTCCTTCTTCCTCGAAGTCCTCAAAGTCGTCATCTTCCATATCAGGCTCCTCCGTGGCATCATCCTCCGACCCATCGTCTTGTGTTCCACCCATTTCTTCGTCTTCTTCCGCATCGGCCACGTTCGGGTCATATTTCAGGAACCTCAGCGCCGAGTTAATGGTATTTGGTAGGTAAGATTGCATCTGAGAACTGCATGAGCTGATCAAAGCCTCCAACGTCACCAAGGCGGTCTCGCGGAGCTCGTCCGCCTCAGGGTCGTGCTCATCATCATGGGAGTAGTCTGACATCGCGTCGGAGGACATTCTGGCGGGTTGGAAAGTTCCACGAGTGAGCAAACAAAGCGCAATCAAGAGAACTGGATAGTTGGAGAACAAAGGCCGAGCTCGAAAGCTTCAGTGTCAGTGAGAGGAGGCCCAACACTGAACAGTATTGCGCCCGTAGAGAGCCCCGCGCTAGTACCAATTTGGATTGGATTGCACCCACTGCTCTGGGCTCTTGGCATCAAAGAATGAAGAGACAAACAATAGAACAGTGAGATGATGGTGACAGTCTCTATTGAAGAAAGTCAAACAAGTCAAGAGATTTTGAGGGCCCAGCTTGAGACTGCTTTGTAGCTAGCAGAGCCTGCAGCCCACCCTGCTTGCGCGCCTTGGCTCTCTTCTTACTACTGGCATTTTCTGCAGTTCTACTAGCAAGCGCCTGATCAGGCTGAGCTTTGGCTGCAGTAGAATCGACAATGGGGATAATTGGTGGAGCAGGCTTCGAAAGGGTGCGAGATGGGGTTACCGTTCGTCGTCCGCATCGCAGGCACTTGTAGACAGTAGCCCCATCTGCAGTCAGACCTTTTGCTGGGGAGGGGGTAACGCGCTTCTGGCTTTTCTTAATGGAGGCTACCTTAGTGTGTTCGCTTCTTCGAGGACAACCACAGGCGCCACAGAAAGAGTCATGGAGGCGTTGGTTGAGCGGCTTGTGGTCTTCATGGAAGATGGCATTATGGGCGGACATGAGGTAGGCGGCAGTTGAGGGACTCATCGAACTCAGGGAGCTGGCCGAGTCTTTTAGAAAGTTCAATCGGGGAGTATAATCCTTGAAATGCATTTTGTATGATAAAGGACCGAGTACAAAACCGAGTGCTAGATAGGCTCTAGGAGGCAAGAGTTAGACAAGGAGAAAATTGTGAGGGAAAATCGACGCCTGAGACGAGAGCTGGAACACAACCACCACCACAGCCTTCCCGATAGGTACAACTTCTCTTCCTCTTCCTCTTCCTCACCCTCATCTCATCTCTTTCTATCCCCAACCTTCCTCTTTCTAATCACACTTACCTTTCTGATCTCTTCACTCATTACTGCATCAATAGAAACTGAACACAATCTTCTTTCTTTCTTCTTACTTTAATCCTCCTGTCTCTGCTTGCTCTGACTGTTGAACACAACTGTACCTCGCCAAACAACACTATCCCAGTTGACCTTCCTGACTTCACTGTCACCCACCTACACTAATCTTTCTTCCTTGCTCCTCTTTATTGCTCTGATTAGATGTGTCTTTGACCACATCCGAATATTTACTACCAATATCCGGGCAAATACCGAACAGCATTGTTGCCATGGCTGACTCGAATGCAAAATGTGGTGAGGGACCAGTCAAAGCACCCTCAGCGCCCTCAGCACCCTCAGTCCGAATTGCTGTTGAAGGATGTGTAAGTTTGCTTCGATCTATTCGATATGCTACGTGGATCATTAACACATCTCTTTAGGGTCATGGGTGCTTACACGATATCTACGCATCTGTAGAGAGAGCTGCGAACTTGAAGGGTTGGGATGGTGTTGACCTGCTGATTATCGGGGGCGATTTCCAGGTACGTTCCGGATTGTTATTGCCATAGCCTTTCGCGGTCCATCTGACTACCCGCTAGGCTGTTCGCAACTCGAATGACATGGCTTGCATGTCCGTCCCTGATAGGTTCAAGCAAATAGGCGATTTCCAAGAGTATTATAGTGGGCAGAGAACCGCTCCGTACTTAACGATCTTCATTGGGGGAAACCACGAGGCTAGCAACTACCTCTTTGAGCTTTACTACGGTGGCTGGGTTGCCCCAAATATCTACTACATGGGTGCCGCGAACGTTCTTCGGTATGGGCCTCTTCGTATCGCCGGATTCTCCGGTATCTGGAAACCCTACGACTATGACAAACCGCATCACGAGAGGCTGCCGTACAATGTCGATGACATTACGAACATCTACCACGTTCGAGAACTCGACATTCGCAAGCTGCTGCAAATACGCACACAGGTTGACATAGGCTTGTCACACGATTGGCCCCGGCAGGTGGAGTACTCTGGAGACTGGAGGCAGCTCTTCAGATCTAAACCTTTTCTACGCGAGGATTCCGAGAAAAGGAGACTTGGCAGCCAGGCTGCCGAATACGTCCTCAAGCGCCTGCGTCCTGCGTACTGGTTCTCAGCGCATTTGCACGTTATGTTTGCAGCCGTTGTCCAACATGCACCCCAGAACATTCACGCTAGCCACCAGTTCGGACTGGATGGGGCATCTCTGACCAACATGTTTGGTGATGATGAAGAAGAAACCCAGCAAACCGGATATGGTCAGGTCGGGTCACAGCTCAGTGTACGCCCAGATTCTCAGCTTGAGGGAAGTGAAGCACAACACGAGTCAAACCCTGAAATTCCGCTGCGTCCAAGCAACGAGAATATTCCAGTCCCCACTGAGTTTGAATCCTCGCAGGGTAACACAGAAAATACTTCTAGACTGGTATCAGCGTGGAACAACTTTCAGCACGTTGCTGCAAAAAATGAAGCCGCAGATAACTCTCGCTTTCTTGCAGAGCATGGGAGAAACCAGGGTCAATCTACTACACTGGACGTCCACAATCATAATGTAACGTGGAAAAAGATTGAAACAGATGAAGATGGATTGGGTCGCAGAAAAGCAGGCGTGGAACGAAGTGGTCCACGCGAAAACAAGAAGCAGAAGGTCCAGCACGAGACGCAAACCCCGAAGAATTCTGATGAAATCGAGCTTGACCTAGACAGCGACTCCGATCCGGATCATGAGGCGGCACCACTAAAATCCCCAAGCATGACGGCGACTGCGGCAAATGTCGCTCCTCCTCCGTCGCAGGAATTTTCAAAACCTCGATACTCAGAGGTATCGGACGATGTCCGTAACCAGCTTCCCCCTAGCTTCTTTAAGCCACAGCAGTCCCCTCAGCCGCCCAATCTTCCATTTCCCTGCAAAATACATAACACAACCACAAACTTTCTCGCGTTAAGCAAATGCGAACCGAACCGCCAGTTTCTCCAGCTGTTGGAAGTTAACCCGATATCCGAACAGTCAGACGCAGTTGGCGCTAAAGGCCCCTTTCAACTTCACTACGACAAAGAATGGTTGGCAATCACGCGCGTCTTCGCAGCAGATCTCCAGCTCGGTGGAAATCCAGATGATAAAATTCCCGTTGACAAAGGTGAAGCTGTCTACAGGACGCTCATCGAGGAAGAAGAAAAATGGGTAGATGAACACATTGTCCAGCCTGGAAGACTCGCGGTTCCGGCGAACTTCACCCCAACTGCGCCGTTCTATGACCCTGAGGTCCCCATTACCACAGATCAGCAACCTCACGAATATAATAACCCACAGACTGCTGCATTCTGTGAGCTTGTTGGCATAGAGAACCTATTTTTCTTGACCGATGCAGCGCGCGAGAAGAGAATGGGAGATGGGCCTCGACCTTGCCATCCGGACAAGGAAGCATGGCGTGCTCGTCGTGCAGCTGGCCGGGGCCGGGGAAGCGGCCGTGGAAGAGGCTTTGGACGCGGCCAAGGTGGGCGAGGTGGCCGTCGCCACTAGGCCGATTATTGTACTACACGCGCTTCTGTACTGATTCTTTTACTCTACTCTGATTGCAATTTAAGAAATTCCATAAACACGGCACTGAATGATATGCTGTGTTGGTGACCACCATCCAAGTTGAAGAGAAACTAAGTAGAGGTAATCAACAATAAGAACCAACGTCGACAAGTATATCCGCATATGTAACAAGCATATCTACTCAATTTCCTCAATCCTCGGCCTCTCCCCACGACCACCACCCCTCCCAGCCAAAGGATTGACCCTCAACCCAGCGATCTGATCGCCCAGCTCCAATCTCGGTTCCTCATTGTTGGTCCCATCCCCAGCGTACTGCCCAACACCCCACAAAAGCGACTTCTCAATCCAAGCCTCCAAGCTCTCCGTCAAAACCCGAATATGCCCACGGACAATCGAGTCCGTCTCGCGGGCCTCCACGCCCGCCAAAGTGCGCAGCATATGCGGGATATTCCCAATAGTACTAGGACCCCTCCTATAATCACCGCCTGCTCCAAAACCACGAGACGACTCGTCCGCGAGCGTGAATCCGAAGCCTAGATCCTGCGTCTTGCGGTTCTCGCGCGCGGTATCCATGGCTTTCAGGATGTCTAGGAGGAGGACGGCGCTGGCGCGTCTGAGAATCGCCCACTCGTTGTCTGGTTCGAGGGTTAGGGTTGCGAGGGCGAGGTCAACGGATGACGAGAGGATGGAGGGGCCGAGGCCTGTGATGCTCGTTTGGACGGCTGTTGCGAGAATGGAGAGTGCTGAGGCGCGGACGCGCAGATCGTCGGGTTCTTCGTCGCGAGCAGACCCAGCTGCCCAGGCGGAAATGATGTTTGCAGAGTGGGCTGCTTGCTCGGGTGTCTCTGAGTCGGAGTCGTCATTGCCTAGGATCTCTTCCGCAATCTTTGGCGCTGAGAGCTTCCATCCGGACGCGGCGTCTTTCTGCTGTTGGCGCTCTTCGCGTTCCTTTTTCCGCCTCTCCTGATCGAAGGCTTGCTTGCGGGTTTTCTGCGCTTGGGGTTTCAATGCCCGTCTTCCTGCGACGGAGATTAGTCCCTCGCCTAGGACCTTGGCGGTTTCGCCGGCGAGGGCTTCGCCGAGGTCCTGGACTGTCCGGAGGAGAGCTTCTCCGACTTTGAGTCTTTGGTCGAGGGTTGCGTTCTCGCTTCTGTCGATGTAGCGCTCGATTAACGTCTTAATCACGGTGCGCGGATGCCGGGAGGCTAATGTGCCAATCAATTTGATTGCGTTTAGGTATATGAATTCGTCATTGGCTGTTGTTTCTGAAGAGTCGGTTATGATGGACAAGAGGAGAGTCAGTGTAGATGGTATATCGAGGATTGGGGAAGATTTCTTGACCAGGTCCGAAAGAAGCGTGAATCCTTCTGCTTGGACCGGCGGAAGGTCCGAGTTGAGGTTCATTAAAGCACGGCGATGGATTTCGAAGTCTGGAATTTCGTTTGACTTCCCTTTAGATTCCTGGTGTTCTGGTGAGTCGAGCTGGATTTCAAGGAGCATGGAGGCTGTTGTTCCGGATTTTGATAGTGATGAGGGTAAATGTGGAAGAAGCTGGTCTAGCTTCTCTTTGACCTCTGCGAGAAGATCACTCGTTTCTTTTGATATGGAGAATTCAGGTGACGCGAGAATTGTCGAAAGTAAGCTGAACACGACCTGAAGCGACTCAGCAGAGTCGGACTCAGTCGCCTCGTTGGGTCCAGCTTGCTCCGATGGCACGATATTGGCCAAGGACGATAGGGAAACCTTTCCGGAGGCAGGGCCTCTCGCTTTCGCCAGAGTACTCGCTTGCCTGAGCTCGCCATCTATTATGTGCTTGACGAGCTCAAGGACCTTGAAAGGCCGCCGTGAAAGTGTGTCTTTGAAGGTATCCAGAAGCGTTTCGGCAAGCTTCGCGCTAATTAGCTTTTGAATGATACCCTCGGATCCATCATTGTCTGGATGTAGTTGAAGATGATTCAATGTGTGAGCGCTGTTCGAGTGTTGTGTAAGCCACGTTTCGCTGACATATAAGAAGACTTCGCCGGTCTGCTCGTCACGGCTCGGATCGGCATTCAGTAGGCTCATGAACAACTTGGCTCGAGATTGTAGGTCATCGACAAGCCCGACTATGTTTTTGCCAGAGCTCTCAACGCTCGGCTTCCTCAATAGGATTCTGTTTGACGCATCCGAGCCGTATGTGCATGTAGAGCCACCACTCCACAGGAAGTTATCCACAATTTTCTTCAAAGGGGGAAACCCAACGGATATACCAAAGTAGGTTTGCAGTATAATCATGACATCCTCATGGATAAATTTAAGTTGCAGTTGTGCGCTGAAGCATGCCAATCCCCAGAGCGGAAGAAGAATTGGGTAAACAACTCTTCTGACGAGTCCAGGATTCGGCGGCTGTAAGACCAATGTTTTCAGCCTGCTGATTGCCAGTAAAACCTCAGGCTCGCTAGCCAGGACGTTCTTGGATTTTGGTCTTTGAATATCTTGGGATGACACAATATAGGCAAGCGAGGCTTCGTCTGCTGTTCCTGTCAAAATCTTGAAGATGGGCTCTACAAAAATTGAATGCCCGTTAGTACCAGGAGCGCCATAAGCCTTTTTACCAAGAATGCCGTTCCCCACGACATATGCAGCAGCCTTTCGCAGGTCTGGATCATCGCCATCAATTAATGCTAATAGCTGTGGTCCTATGATCTTGAAGTAGTTATCGGCCTCCATTCCCTGGGGAACAGCCGAAAGCAGTCGCGAAGCGTGCATGATTGCGTTCACAGTAATATGCAGGCCACCCGGCCCTTGCTCCTGGGCCTCAGCGCCCATGGATGGGGCAAATTGTGAGGCGAGAAAAACGATCGTCTGAAGCACTCCATTGCTGCGCAAGGGGACCCTTGAGAGAAGCCCTGTGATGATAGATTTGAACCACGGGACAGGATTTGATTGAAGAAAAGCAGACAATGTCGGCAGCAGATTTGCACTTGGTGTGCTGAGATCTGTCAACATACGGAAACATGATGACATGCGGAGGAACATACTCTTCAACTACTCTGGCTAGAACTTGCCGGTATTGGATTTGGTCATTGCTAGCTGGTAGTCTCGGATTGAAGCCTAGGTCCGACGATGCACTTATCATATCACTCAGAATGCGGCCAGTGATCACAGGCTGGATGCTAGGCCGAGGATCGAATAGGATACCGGATAATGCCGTCAGTATGCGGCGCAGTAAGGGAACATCCTGAGGGTCTTCATGCGCAGGAGCATCTTGCTGAGCAATCACGCCAGCTGGCAAGACAGATATCACTCTTTGCTGGAGGGGGATGCCTACTCCAGACGAAAGGGAAGGGTAGATCCCTTCCAAGGATATGAGATCCAATAAAGCATGGAGTGTGCGTCGCCGTTTCGCATCCTCCAGACTCGGATCTTCTTGACCCTCACTGACTGGGGCGCTCAGGTCTTCATCGATTACGGGAGTGACAAATGCTACATGGATTTGAGAGAGCAAGTCCAAGGCCTTGCCGATGACGCTTGTTCTGGCGGATGCATCGTCTGCGAATGATTCGCGAGAGGTTTGACTCATTATATCTACCAGCGACTGGCCGCGAGACTTTTGCAGTTCATCTTGATTCAAGTTAGCACACTCCTGCATGGGTATGATTAAGTCCAGGTTTGCATGCCTCGTTGAAGAACCGGGTTCAGAAACTCGCTCGCCGCAGCAAATGCTTTCCGAATCGCGGCCTGGTCTCCCATTCTCAGTCAAGTAAACCACCGAGGTTTTCACATGCCGGTAACCACTAAGTCTTATAGTTCAAGAAAGACTGTTCTTGGGTCTGGTTGCGGTCTAGATATTCTATGGGCGACGCGGTGGAAACCTTAATACTGCTGGGTTGATGCCTTAAGGCAGCAATCTGCTATCGATATGACTAACGTTATCTCCGATTATTAACCCCTCCAGCAGAAAAAAAATTGCCCCGCCGCGGTGGAAGGCCCAGGAACATTCCGTCATAAGACTTTCATTCCCCTATATACATTTCTTCGTTTACTCCGAAGTCCAGTGATTCCAGTCGACATCCTCGCCAAAACCGTATTTCCAAATATACAAACAACAATGTCCGCCGATGACCAGCCGGTAGCGCAGGAGGAGGTTTTCCAGAAGCCGGGAGACCTCGTCGAGAGAGATGAAGAGACTGGTGTCATGCAAGTGGAGAGCTTGTGCATGAACTGCCATGACAACGTACGTTTTCCCAAGAGAGATATAGAGAGGACGTGCCTAATAATGCGCTCAGGGAACCACCAGATTACTGCTCCTCCGCGTCCCCTTCTTCCGCGACATTATCCTCGAGTCTTTCGAATGCGAACACTGCCACTTTAAGGACAACTCAGTCAAGTCCGCCGGCCAAATCCAGGAGAAGGGCTCCGTATACACCCTCGACGTTGAGAACGAAGACGACCTCCAGCGCCAGGTTATCCGAAGCGATGTGTCCATTTTCAAGGTCGAGACATTGGGTATCGAGATGCCCAAGGGTGAAAGTCAGCTGACTACAGTGGAGGGTGTTATTCAGAAGATTCACGAGTCGCTCTCCAGCGAGCAGCCATTGCGAAAGGAGCAGGCGCCTGAGCTCCACGATGCCCTTGTGCCAATCATCGACAAGCTACAGAAGATCCTGGACCGGGAAGGCTACCCATTCACCGTTTCTCTGGATGACCCAACAGGCAACTCCTGGATTGCGCCAACAACCCATGATACCGGACGCAAATACAGGCGCCGCGACTACGCTCGTACCCACGAACAGAACGAGCAGCTTGGAATCGCATCTGATCCCGAAGCCGTGAAGAACGAGGGAGAGACCATTGGCAACCCAGACGACCTTGATATTGTTGACGGAAAGGTTTACAGTCTTCCCGCCGATTGCCCTGCCTGCGCGAAGGATTGCGTCGTGAACATGCAGAAGGTCGATATTCCGTACTTTAAGGAGGTTTTCATCCTAAGCAACGTCTGTGACCACTGCGGATACCGCTCGAGCGATGTCAAGACCGGTGGCGAGGTTCCCGAGAAAGGAAAGCGCATTACTCTCAGCGTTGAGACTATCACCGATCTTCACCGTGATATCCTCAAGTCCGATACCTGCGCGCTCCACAGTGAGGAGCTCGAAGTCACCGTACAGCCTGGTACTCTTGGTGGACGGTTCACCACCGTTGAGGGTCTCCTCACCGAAATTCGCGATCAGCTCAAGGGGCAGATCTACGACATTGACGACTCCGCGCAGACCGGGGGTGACAGCATGTCTTCTTCCGACAAGGAGAAATGGGCTCGCTTCTTTAAGCGTCTCGATTCCGCCATTACTGGCGATCTGAAGTTCTCCGTGACGCTTGAGGACCCTATGGCCAACAGTTACGTTCAGGATCTGTGCGCTCCTGCTGCCGACCCTCAACTCAAGACGGAGGAATATACCCGTACCGAAGAGGAGGAAGAGGAGCTTGGTCTTAAAGACATGAAGGTTGAGGGATACGAGGAGGAAGAAGCGAACGAGGAGAAGAAGGGTGAAGAGGAGAACAAGTCATGATCTTAACGATACCCACTCAGACATTGCAACGTCTCCATTTATGATCTTTGATTTATGATGTGTTTTATGATATCTTGGCATCTTGTGAGCATGCTGATGATGGTGCTTTCGTTATTTATCTGTAAATATGGGACTCGACCGGTGGTGTTCGAAAGGGGTTGTTGAAGCATTGGTGATGGGGCACAAAAAGTCTGCTTAGAGGTCGTATTCATGATAGAATTCAATGACGCTTCTCCCGCATTGAACTCTCGTGTTTCTCATTACTCCGTAGGAACAGATGTTGACTATCCATTCGGAGTTTGTCGTCTTGTCATGTTGGTAAGTCGGGCCTTGCGGCCGCCGAGGTTGAGCAGCGGGAGCTGTGACGATAGCAGGAAGCTTCGCCTACAATAGGTTTGGGATCGTGCAGTTTGCTGGATCTCTCTGAACTCGATAGACACCCAAGTTGAGAACAGTCTTTCTGCCCAAACGAGCATGTCTAATCTCTCAGAGGGGGGACGCCCTGTTGCCGCACTCCGTAGTCTTAAGTGATTGAGCGGTACTGCCTTGTATATCGCCAGAGCAAGGTGGACAACCTCGGCCATAGATAAGGGGTTGTTGCGCTGTTCAAGCAAACGGGTTGGCATGAATCGTAACGTTATTGATCCGAAGCGCCTCATATTCCGTCTCTTCGCCCTCCTTCGGCTGAACAACTCTCCCCTTCTTATCAATCTTTGCGTTTGCCTTCTCCAACTTCGTGAGTACATCGCCGCCCTCATCTTGCGCTGTTAAGTTCAACACCTTGCCAAAAACAGTGCTCGTCCCATCGAGATGCGGAGCCGCAGCAAAGGTAATGAAGAACTGGCTTCCGTTTATCGTCTGACCGGTAGCACCCTGAGAGCCGGGCGCTGTCTGGTTTTTTACTGGCCGAGAAGCCATAGACAGGATTCCGCGCGTATTATGCCGAAGGGCGGGAAGCTGGATTTCTTGGTTCAGCGCTGAGGGATGGTAGATTGAAGTGCCGCCTTTCGGAATGTCGTCGAAGGGAAGTATGGCCTTTGTGCTTTCGCCAGAGCTCACTGCTGGTCCGAGGGAGATGTCGCCGCCTTGAATCATGAAGCCGGGCATTAGACGGTGGAACGGGGTGTTGTTGTATGCGCCGGTCGCGCAGAGGGCAATGAAGTTCTAACCAAGGCTCAGATTAGGTACTAGTCGCCGGAATATTGGATATTGAGAGATAATGGATTGTGATGGTGTTGATTCTGGCGCGGTCACCTACCTCCGCGGTCTTGGGCACTGCTTCGCAGAAAAGCTCGACCTTGAGGTCGCCGTGCGTGGTATGGAGCTATGCATTGAGCTTTTGTAAGCCTCTGGTCAAATTATAAGAGCCCTAGATGTTACTCACAGTGACCGACATCGTGCAGAAGTTGTCAGTGAGATGTCAAGAATGCGGAGAAGTATGTCGCGCGGAATGAAGCCTCGGAGGAGAATAGGCTCGGTCACATGACAAACAGTGATATACAGGCACTAGACATGGTTCGAAGCAACAACCACTCCAACCATTTCTCCCCTATCTCGAAGCAACTGACCTGAAGTCTATCACACAGCTAGAAGGTATCTAGCGAGCCATTACTGCCAAACCCGTCTCCCAGCGCCCAGATCGCCCACTTGCTCTAACCATAAATTTGACCATCACTTCTGAACGATCGATATCAACGAAGCCCAACAAGATGAACAACAGGCCTGTCGATCAGGCACTGGCCACTCTGCTGCCCACGCATGCCCAAGATCTCCCGCAAGAGCTTCGGAGCCTTGCCTTATCTTTCGTGGCGCAGTCACGAAGTTCCTCTTCAAGCTTGAGACCGGATGAAGAAATCGCGCGTCCGTTTGCTTGCGCCGAATTGGCTTGCAGAAGGTCCATATATATTATCCAAATCATAATGAGTTGTGATTGTGCAATCAACTGACTATTTGTGCTTCATATAGGCTCGCGCGTACGCTCAATCTACCTCCACTACTCGGCCACCCGCCCTGCCCTCCAAAAACCTACAAAAAGCTATACTCATTCCTTGAGCGATCGTTAAATCTGGCGAGTCCAAGACGTACAGAAAGTGCTTCAGCCTCGGGAACACCGAACCGCTCAGGATCCGCGCCTTCAACGCCGACGAAACAATCAAGGGTTGTACGGAGCCCATCAAAGGCTGCGGCGACGCCGCGCGGGTTAGAGAACACCCCCAGTAAACCAACTCCTCTGAAGAGAGCATACACGAATGACAATGAGTCGCGTACTCTGCAACGACCGAACAAAATACATAATGAAAGCCACTTGACCTCGACCAAGATTCCCGATGCACCGTCTTGGGTGATGACTTCCATCCGGACGGTGTGCAAAACATTATCGACTCCAGCACCACGAATGAGCACATGGTCTAGGCCGCCAATCTCAAGGACCCTCCCTCCACATATCTTCGCGGGTGTATCGTCAATACTTCACTTGGTCGACGGTAAGAATGACTTCGACGAAGACGCAATGGACTTCTTAGTGCCGGTTCTAAACGCCAAGGACAGAGAAAAGGACGATGACTTCAAGGAAGTTGTCAACGCCCTAGTGGTAGCGGTCTATTTCCTGGTTCTCGCCCGCCGACGCCAACCAGCCGAGTCCTCGACAGACACTCAACAAGAAGACACCAGGAAAATGGACAAGAAGACCTTCACCGAGATGCGCCAGACCGCACTCATGAGCCTCGGTCTCCCTCATTCTGAGCGCCGACACCGCGAAGACGTTGACCAGTGGATCGCGCTCATCATGGAACAGGACTGGGCTCATGGCAAGGAGTGGTTTGAGAACATTCCGCTAGCAGGAGATATAGACGGTGACAATGAAGCTCTTTCCGATGACGCCGGAAACGCAGGTGATGATGGCAACAAACGTCTCAAGGCATTACCTGGCGACCATGATCTGTTTTCTTCGGGAGAAGCCTTGAGGCGTGGACTCCTGCCGGGCTTGGGAACAATGATGCAGGACCGCGTGGACTGGCTGAGTCCCGAGCGTCGGGAAGACTACGCCGAGTGGAAGGCAGATATTCTGACTCGGATCGAACAGGCGGAGGCAGCTGCTCGTGGATAAGTAGTATCTTGGACTCCCTACGCGCCTATATGCGGATTCATTAACTATAAACTTGAATGCCATGATACCCGGCCTCGCGGCCTCTCTGTTATTGTCTATCACCATATCTATTCTAATCTAGCATTATCAGCATAAATGACGCACATCCCGGCTTCCAGCGCTGAGAGTCTCAGTAGGAAAAATGGCCGAATCTATAGATGTCCGAATTTCCTGAACAGTTGCAAGTAATATCAAAAGGGGTATAATGAGTTGCAAACCGGAAAAAGCACCAAATATCAATTAATACCAGATACTCCTCGTCCGATGATGAGGGATAGTTTCACGCCCTTGCTTTTCTAATTCCTTCATCGTATCATATAGAAAGAAATCAATCAAAATGGCGTTGATGCCGATGCCTGCGCCTGGTTGGGCGTTGCTCGCACTGCTGCTGTGCCTCGAGTGTCGTCGAAAGTGGCCGGTATGCGCGGCCTGTGTGTCAGTGTGGCTGTCATTGCCGTTCTGTTTTTCAGGAGGTTGTCTGGAATGTCCATTGGGGTGGGAAACACCATTGGAGTGCGAGTGTGAATGTCCATTTGAAAGTGACTTGCTGCTAGTCTTTACCAACTTCGCCTCGGGGTGCTGTTTTTCGATTTCGCGTTTGATCATTTCCACGCACCATATACTGGTTGCGCGAAGTTCGATTTCCCAATTGGAACCGCTGGGGATCTCCTCTTGTTTGCGAATGCGGGTCTCTAGGGGCGGAGAATACATGAGGCATCCAAGGTGGTGAAGCATTTGGGGAATGCGATAGTCTGAAAGCTGATTAGCAATCTAGCTTCAATTTGCTGGATATCCAAGGGAAGAACATACCGGCGAACATCGTGATCTTGTCAATGTCTTGAAACTCGCCGTAGCCCGCCCCGTCGAAGCACGCCCATAGATCTGCAACCAGGATTTGTGCCCGTTTGTAGAGACGTACACGGCGACCGTGGAAGACGGCCTCGTCCCGGAAGCACGAGAAGCTCTCCGCTAGAAGGTTGACTAGAGCAGCGGCTGAATGGTTTGCACTGTAAATGCAATTGGTGAAACTGCCATCAAAGTCCTATGAGAATTCAATGTGTCAGTGGAAATAGTTTTGAACATGCGCAGATCAACATACATTGCATAGTACTCGTCCTGCTTCGCGCAAGCATTCGAGACGTTCTTTGAGCAGAGGCATCTCTTCATCAGTCGCAGAGCGGAAAATGTGCTTGATCAACTCCTCTGTGCACTCCTCCTCGTCTGCCCAGAATTCCGGGTTTGTGATTTCAATTCCTTCGTCCAAAGCTCGTTGCAAAGCAGCCACCAAGCTCCAATATCCGGTCCACTTCTTTCCCCGGTACTCGATCGCAAAGCGCTTGTCCTCCGGCTCGGCGGACCAAAAGCTAAAATTCAGCAAATCCATGGTGAAAATAAAGTCGACTGTGCTTTCGTTTTTGGCCTTTGGGTGTAGCTCATGTTCCGACCAGCTGCTGGTTGAGTATTCTTTCTTTTGCATCTGGCGCCAAATCGTCTCTGCAGCCTCTTTGGTTTTGGAGGGATCTAGCGCGACATCGATAGCATTGTCGAAAACGTATTGTGAGTTTTGCAGGACCTTTGTCTCTGCTGCTCCTGGGTTCGCAGCTCCTCCACCCAGCCCAAGTGACTTGCGGAGAAGCGCGATCAGCTCGTGGTCTACCTCGTCATCAGACATGGGCGGCGATACTTTAGGACAAGCTAGATGCGACGGATAATGAGGACGAAAGATGGAACTCGGATAAATGGTATATGAAAAGGAATGTAGAAATACAAATTATGTGAGAAAGGAATGTGCAAATTTTTCAGAAAAGGAGAGAATGAGAACAAAATAAGACAGCAAATGCCTGGTCCAGTCTTTGTCTTAAGGAGGACCGTCGGTTTATCAAGACCCAAAGATGGACCCAGGAGGCTCCGCTGTGGCAGCCGCAGCCCAAGAACTCCGTGACAGCTGCCAGAAGTCCCGCTGAAGAACGCAAGGTAGCCAATTGAAGTCACTTGCCTGAAAATATCAATATCTCATGAAAATTTTGAGCTCCAACTCAGTTTGTGCGACATCAAAGTGATCTCTTCTTTGTGTTATCCTCTTTTCTTGAGTCATTGCGGAATGCGGAGGAATGCCATACTTATGCAGGGTTATCTAAGCTAGGAAAACGCCAGATAAGAGCCTCAGGCACATTAAGGCATCAAGCATATGCCCACCCATTGTGCTTGAGTGCAACTTGCGTTCGTGTTGCTGAACATAGGACATGGTCTGATGCATCTTATAGGATAGTCTAAGGCTTAGCATAGAAGCTCTGTCAGGGTGGCTTTGGACTACCCTTGTTGGCTTTACATTGATGCCGTGCTTCTAATTCTAACTCTATACCACTGCAACCTGCGGGATTTTATGCCCTTCATGAATCGCTAGCACAAGTCCCTTGTAGATAACGGCTGCTCAGACATGTGTCAGGCAGGGCTCATACAACAAGCCACAGTAACATAGCTTCGGGTGGTTGAGCTTGTATATCGGGACAAGTGCTGCGGGACGGAACGAATTGGCCGGGGTTGCACTCTAGCTATACTGAGACAATCACATCATTGCGGCTGCATCTGAGACCTGTTTACCCTGTTTGATATCTAATTCAGTCAAGCGCATTGCGCATTGGAGTTGCCCATTTGACGCAGATGAGCAACGCATCTGTCTAGCACTGGACCTCAGGTATTATTGAGGAGGGCTGGACTGTCGCTTCGTCATTCTTTCATGTACCGGATTTCCAGCGGCAACCTCTCCTCCTACTACTCTCTTGTGTTCAGCCGCGCCCTGTCCTCAGTTTTTTCTCTTTGTTTTTGCCAATTCTTCTGATACAACTCCGGCTCTTCCTCTTGCGATGCATCTGCCTGCAACCAGCTGTCTTTACTGAGTATCGATTACACCATGACCCGTGACACTTATCTTAAGCGCTCGCTCGGAACGCAAGCCAACCGCATCAGAGAGGTACTTGACCTTCTCGCATTCAGCGAGACCCATGCTTCTACTGTTCAAAGACTGTTCTTTGCGGTCTACTCTATCTTGCGAACATCTGGCTAACACCGTGATCCTCACGTAGTCCCGAGTTCTCCTTGTCGGCGCTGGCGGAATCGGCTGCGAGCTCCTCAAGAACCTCCTCCTCACCGGGTTCGGCGAAATCCACGTCATTGACCTGGACACGATCGACTTGAGCAACCTAAACCGTCAATTCCTCTTCCGACCTGAACACATCAAGAAACCCAAGGCCTTAGTACGTTGCTATTCCTGAGCGTCACCCTTCGCTTGTCGAGCTATTGCGCCTCCGTCCGTTCTTGTGGTTTTGAAGCTGTTCTGACATAGCTGGATGCATGATTAGGTTGCAAAAGATGTTGCGCAAAAGTTTCGGCCCAGCGCGAAGATTGAGGCTTATCACGCCAATATCAAGGACAGCAACTTCGACGTGGATTGGTTTGCGACTTTCAATGTCGTCTTCAATGCGCTTGACAACCTTGATGCGCGGCGTCATGTCAACAAGATGTGCTTAGCTGCTGATGTGCCTTTGGTTGAGAGTGGGACAACTGGCTTCAATGGCCAGGTGCAGGTTATCAAGAGGGTTAGTATATATTGCGTTTTCACTCGGAAGCACCACTGACTTTCTTAGAATGTGACCGAGTGCTACGACTGCAACTCTAAAGAGGTTCCCAAGACATTTCCTGTGTGCACCATTCGAAGTACGCCAAGCCAGCCAATCCACTGCATCGTATGGGCGAAAAGCTATCTCTTGCCGTATGTCGCAAATTCCACGGGTTTAGATTTTACGCATACTAATTTATCATAGCGAGTTGTTCGGAACGAGCGAGGCTGATGCTGAGAACCTTGACTACTCTGAGGATGCCGACAATGGTTTGTTCGCACGTCATTTCAATAAAAACTTCCTAACATTTTTCATAGTGCAAGAACTTGAAAACCTGCAGAGAGAAGCGAGGGCTCTGAGGGAAATCCGCCAATCGATGGGGTCGGCCGAATTCGCCCAGAAGGTCTTTGACAAGGTCTTCAAGGAAGATATCGACCGATTACGCAGAATGGAAGATGCGTGGAAAACCAGAAAGGCTCCGGAACCTCTGGACTTCCGGGAACTGGAAGAGACACTGTCTAGTGTAGAACCCGGTATTTCTTTGAAGGACCAAAAAGTCTGGACAATCTCGGAAAGTTTGGCGGTGTTCAAAGACAGGTGAGTTGGCATCCCTGATCATCAGCCAACCCAGCCCAGCCGCGATAAATCTGCTTTGATGCTTGAACATGCGTCATGTCATTTTTCATGGAGATGTTGTGGCACCTGCTAACTGACTACCCAGTTTGGATCGCTTAAGCAACCGACTGAAGACACTACAAGCGTCCAAAGATGGCTCAGCGGTGATCGAGTTCGACAAGGACGATGTCGATACATTAGACCTCGTCACGGCGAGTGCGAATCTTCGCGCCGCCATCTTCGGAATCGAACGAAAGTCAAAGTTTGACACAAAACGTATGTCTAGCTTCTTTAGCCCTCAGTATCAAGTATCATCGCTAACGCCTGTCCCAGAAATGGCGGGCAATATCATCCCAGCGATTGCAACCACAAATGCTATGACAGCCGGCCTTTGTGTCTTGCAAGCGCTGAAGGTACTAAAAGGTGATTATGACCATGCAAAAATGGTGAGACTTTTCAATCCATTTCTGTTTATCCATGTTGACCTTTTTGTCTTTGATTAGGTTTTTCTCGAGCGATCAGGAGCTCGTGCACTCAACTCCGAAAAACTAAACCCTCCAAATCCACACTGTCCTGTCTGTTCTGTTGCGCACGCTAAAATCGAAGTTGACTTGTCTCGCGCCACATTGAATGACTTGGTTGAGGACGTACTCCGAACACAGCTCAAGTATGGGGAAGAATTTTCGATCAGTACTGAGTTGGGCCTTATCTACGATCCAGACCTCGAGGATAATCTTCCCAAGAAGCTGGTCGATTTGGGAATCAAAACTTCAACTTTCCTAACCGTTATCGACGAAGATGAGCAACCAAGAGTTAACCTCCAGCTCATCGTAGTTGTTCCTAGCGCGCCACCATCAGACGAAAGCACTATCGTGCTGAACAGGATACCCGAAATCCCGCGGAAGCCACAAGCACCTACACCTCCTCCAGAGCCTGAGACCAACGGCATATCAAACTTAGGGAAAAGGAAACGCGACGTTGACGAATCGGAGCTCAACGGTGATCCTCCCACCAAGCGCGTGGCAAGCGTCTCGATTTCAGATGGTGTTGACAAGGCGCATCCCATCGATCTATCAGAGGCTGAAGGGGGCGCTATCCTCATCGACGATGACTGAGGGTGTCGGTACGCAGCAACTATCTACGGCCGACTCTGTAAAATCTTCTTTTTGTTTTAGGCGGCACTTTGGGGTTTGGATTATCGGTCTGCATCTCCATCTTCTTACAAGTGCAATTCATGTATCATACGTCAACCAATTTTCACGATTACGGACGATCTAGCTGGGAATAGATATCACGGCCTTTTATGTGAACCCGAGCTCGCTCCTTCTGATTCCCGGGCGCATTGTTGGCCAATGTATCTAAGCGTTAAGCAGTAGGGTTGCCTCTTCGTGTGCTCGTGGCACGATAGGTCTGCCCAGCATTTTGTTCCTCTTAGTTAATTTGCAGTCAGCTATCCTCTCGTCTGAAGGGCGATCGGGCTAAATCAAATCGCACTCAGTCCACCGTCAAGGTTAATAACGCAGTTATTCGCATACTCGTTCTCAGCCAGAAAGACCGCAGCGTCGGCGACTTCATGAGGCTGACCGAAGCGTCGGAGCGGAATATCTTCTTTGAGCCTGTCATTTTCAGACTGGCTGAAATCTATCAATTGCAAAATAATCCAATTAGTCAACATGCGCAACTAGAAAGGTGAAATAAAGACAAAACTGCAAGCCATACCAGCAATCATAGGCGTCTCGATATACCCCGGCACAATGGCATTAAAGCGGATAACCTCATTGCGCAGCGTCTTGGCCGCCTCAACCGTCAATGACCTCGTCATTCCGAGGACTCCAGCCTTTGACGCAGCGTAGGGGACCGCGCCTGTGCCGCCTTTCAGCGCTAGGAGGGAGGAGATGTTAATGATGCATTTGGAGGGGGTTGCACCGTCGCCGGCACGGTTCTTCATTCGGTTGCGGATTGAGGCGCGGATAAGGGCTCGCGAGGTCAAGAGGGAGCCTTCGAGGTTTGTGCGCAGGACTTGTGATATGGCGCTTGGGTCTGTGCGGGGGAGGACGGTCGAGGTTGATATGCCGGCTGCGTTGATGAGGATGTCGACGGGCTGCTGCGGGTAGGTGTTCAGTATGGAGGCTTGAGTGAGATGACCAAGGACATACCATTGCGCTCTCCAGCTCCCGCGTCCACTCTGCCGCCTCTGAGATGTCACCCACGAGCAGACTAATCCGGCTTGATGAGTCCAACAAGGTACCCGGCGGGGGCTTGCTTCGGTCCTGCGCTTGGTTCTGGTCTTCCTCTGGCGCCCTAGTAGCAACGATATTATCCGCTGTATCAATTTGGCTGGGCTGAGCAGTGGCGGTTGGACGCTCCAATTGCGCCGCTGCGCGTGCGAGGCGTTCATGCGATCGTCCGACGAGAATGATGTGCTCAACTCCTTCGTTGAGAAAGCGCTCCGCGATCGCGAAGCCAATGCCGGAGCTCCCGCCTGTGATCAAACATGTTCGGCCGGCGAGTCTGTTGGAGGGGTGGAATGAGGCGCTGCCCTTGGTGTTTGGGTCGTAGGAGGTGAATAGGCGGGTTTGGATGATGGTTGTTCTATAGTCGAGCTTTGCGCGAATGTGCGCGCGGAGATGAGGGATTGGAGAAGCTGATACCCTGCGGAAGGGATGGACGCAAATGCGATTCATTGTTTGGTTGGATTAGTCTCCGATACCTAGCTGAAATGGTGAGAATATGTGCAAGTATGCTCTTATTTGCAGTCCTGTCGCAGAGCCAGTCATTAACCCACTGGTCAACTCTTAGCATTGGCTGTATCGCATGTGGAAAGATATACCTGGTAGCCGAGATCTATGAGCTCTACATTTCACCAAGAGTGTCTCTCAGACAAGGTCGAGACATTCTTATCCGCGGAGTGCGGGCGGAGCTTGAGCACGGACCACATTTCTGATGGCTGCGCCCCTCCAGCTTTTCTCTCTGAGTTCTGTTTCTCCTCCATCAACCCACCCATCAACATCTACTCTCCAGATACATGAAGATGGCATCTGGAGAAGCGCCACAGCACGAATACGTTACGCTCGTGTCCGGCGACGGGTTTGAGTTCATCATCCCACGAGACACAGCCTGCATTTCCGGCACGATACGTCGCATGCTCGATCCCTCAAGTCAGTGTCCTCGGCTTTACCACGACTCTATCAACACCGGGAAGGGAAAGAGCTTAAGCTAACTGTTTTCTTTTTCGAACAACAGGTAGATTCTCAGAAGCCTTGACCGGTCGCTGCGTCTTTGAGAACCTGAGCGGGGTCGTCCTCGAGAAAGTATGCGAGTATTTCTTCTACAACCAGAAGAACAAGAATCAAACGAACGTACCCGATATGGATATACCGCCGGAGCTGTGCTTGGAGCTTTTGATGGCTGCGGATTATTTGGATACATGATGCCTGGGTATGTTTGACGTGATGGTCGTCTGCTAGGCTGACGGGCTAACGGGCTATGCAGCACCTCTAGGCGATACGATTGATGGCGAAACGATACGGATCTGGGGATGGCTATTTGCATCGGCACGGGAGTTTTATTGGTTTTCTGAGGCGGAACATTTTACTACAATCGGCGTTTCTGGCACATTGGTATACGGGTTTCTTTTCCGAATAGATACGCTTTCTCCGTTTTATTCACCGCGGTGCGTACGGCTTGGCGGTTGTTTCTCTTATTCTTCATACTTTTGTGATCTGAAGTCATGCCCTTTCAGGCTGCCGAGTTTAGCCATCTATCGCATCTGTGTCCAGCCTTTCCTATGGCTGGAGGCTCTAAAGATGATGGCAGATCAGAAGCATCCCCCTCTTTCAGCCTTTTTCCACTTTCCGATGGGTATCTGGCTTCATTCAAGGGGAGACAAGCCGCTCTTGGTTTTTGCCGTTGCGGCAAAAATGTGTAAATCCGTTGGAAAGAGGGTTGGTAGCCCACTCGGCAAATAATCATCGCTTTTTGAATTTGTGCCTGGGCGGCCCCCGGTTCTTGTTCCCACCGGAAGGCCGTTGTGCATAAAGTTTCTCTTTTCCAAATGCCGCGTCTGCGATTTTGAGATAACTTACGACGCCTTGATCAACCACGGCCAGGATGACATTTCGATAGCCGTTCTTCAATCGCACATATAGCTGGCTGTTAGGACGAGGCGGGTTCAAAGGCGTGCTTTCAAGTAGAGTCCAGATTTGGGACACGGTAGGTATGGTGGTAGTTCGGGCGTTTATAACGGCGATCTTGAAATCGGGATCCGGTGGAGCGGACTTGCGGAAACTAGTAGATGGTTTGTAGACATGCCACACGACGGCGTAAGGAAGTCTTGGCTGTGGAGAAGGCGAGGCGGAAGTAACGGGGTCATAAAAAGGTATCAGTGAGAGTTTGCGGTAAATCCTGTCTGTTGGGAAGTATCAGCAATGCTCAAACAAAGTTGGCCGGATTCTTATACCGTAGCTATGATGGAACCCAAGACCAGCAACAGGTCCCACTGCCGTGGTGGGCGCACCATCGCATAGCCATCCCATGAAACGAGAAAAGATCCCAGCTAATCCTGGTCCCTGCCGGGCAACAGACTGTGCAGCCGCTTGTGAAACTTTCTCTTCGTCGCTTTCGCTCCATCCAGGTGCTCGAAGAACAGCGTAACCCAGTCGTCTGAGACCGGTGAAAACAGAGTACCTCTCCATCGTCAATCCTCCACGTCCCATTAAACACGCGTAAGCAGCTTGTAAGCTCATAGGTAGCCCAGAGTCTTCAATGTCGTCTTCGTCTCCGTCGCCGACAGCACAGCGGGGCCACCTTATATCCAGGGTCCCTCTCTCCAGCAGATACAGAGCCTCCTCCGGAAGCAGCCATACCCGGCTCCAGCGATCTGCCTGTCCCAGTGACTTGAAGAATGGTCCCTTCGCCTTTGTAACGTAGACGCATGCGTCCGCCGGTACCTGTGCGCCAATTGAGACCGGTGCTGCTTTCTCGGCTGCTTTCTCGGCCGGGGCCTCTTCAGCAACTGTATCCAGGGACTTAGAGATCGCAGGCGGAGCAGGTCCATTTGGCGCGTAGACTCCGATGAGTAGGTTCTTGGGATGGTGTAGTCGAGGGTATGCGAGGGCATTATGCATAGCCTGCCGCGATGCGGAGAGGATGTCGGCCTGGAAGACGGTCGGGTTCGGCTCGAAGTCCTTTTCACCTCGTTTGGGCAGAGAGAGATTGGCAGTGTCAAGACTATTCATGCGAGAATCAGTATGCTTCAATAAAGGCTAAGTAGAGCTGTAGCGACTGACAAGGAGAGGTTGTTGAGCATGCGAAAGTCCTGCGTTTCATCCGATAAGTCGATGTCGGCATGAGCTCCTCCAGTGGTAGAATTGTTGATCGCATCCTCATCCAAGTCCGCCATGATGAAGACTGGAATCAGCTTCGGTTGATCCGATGGAAGACTGGTGTTGAGTGTTGAGTGGTTGTGCGGAGACGGTAAGGTGCAGTCGCAAAAAAGTTTGGATCGTTATCAGTCGACTGAGGACTCACACTCCGGTCCAGATCTTCCCCACACGTTCCCCCGACTTTATTTACTTCTCTATACATACACCTACTTTGAATCATTCGAGTAACATTATGGATTCTGGAGCTGCGATGAGGACCGGGGTCGACTACAATGAAGTTCTTATTCAGGTATACGCGCTGCCATCCTACTTCGTCGAGACGCCCCGCCTAACCAACATGGCAGATGTCGACGAATCTCAATAATGTTTTGGCCACCTACGGAGCGTCGTCCACTCAATATCAGACAGTGCTGGAAATGCTCAAAGACTCTATGCGCGAAGTGGACAAGACCAGGAGCCAGGGAGCTCAGGAAATCAATCCCGATGTGCTCAGCGTCGCAATGGGTTTCCTGGAAATCGGGAAATGAGGCCGTTTATCTCGCTAGCTTGGCGACGTGAAGCTTACCATTGACTGGGCGACAGTCGGAATGGTAACGTCGGTGCCTGTGAAAGCGCAGCGCAAAAGGGCTGAGCATGAGGGGTACAAACCTCCAACTCCAACATCAACCTCACTCGCCGACAGCCTGTGGATCAAGTCAGCGTGGCCTGAGACCTGGAAGATTGAGTCGCACAGTTTACATCTTTAGGATGCAGTCAACGGCGCGCTCAAGGCTTCTTATTCGGTGACAAGGAACTTCCAAGCTAAGGAAGCACCGGCCCGGTCCTAACTTGGGCCCCAAGCAATATAACTATCTCCTCCTCCTATTCATTTACAACGCGTCTCCATCTCTCCAGCACACTCCCCAGCTGCAATCATGGCCTCTGTCTCAGAAAGCACTCCTCTACTAGCCGACTCAGGCCCCCAAGAGGTCGGCGAATACGGAATTGCTCAAGAGAGCACAGACACCCCTTCTCCGCAAGCGAGACCACCTTACCACCGAATTATAGTAGTCCTCACCCACCTTTCAGCGGCCCTGTCAGTCCTTGCTCTAGTCTTGTACTTGACAGTTGGCTCCCTCGACGCCGCTGGACCAGGCGGCTTCTACCTATTTTGGAACCTAGTTGTAGCCATCCGGGACCTAGCTGCTATCGTACGTACCGACTCTTCCTTTCAAAAGAAGAGGAACAAGATATGCTAACTGAAACCAATCCCAGTGTATCCTAGCTTCCATCGCCTCATCTCTCAATCTAGCTCGCCTTCGACACGCGCGTCGCCCGCTCTGGCTCTGGCCAAACCTACTCGTCGACGCCGTGGTCGTGTTCTTCACCTTTATCATCGTACCAGGAGCTCTAGCGGAGGCCTCCGCCATTAATCCTGACTCGTGGCTTCCTGATCGCCGGGGAGTGGCGACCGCCAGGGCCGTGATCGTGCTGTTGATTGTTGGGCTGATTGCTAGTTTGCTTGTCGGGTATGTTTAATCGCTTCCCCCACCCTTCTCATTGAGGTGGTTATGGCTGGCTAAACCTCAAAACTATAGGCTGGCTCATTTGGCTCTGCTTTTCCTGCGATGCTTTGCATTCTTTCAGAGCGAGCCGTCGCAGGGTCCACGGACTTGGAGGGTTCCTGGTGGCGAGTTCAGGGTTGAGTTTAGTATTAAGTTTCTGCGACAGGGGGATGGTGCTAGGAGGGAGTCTAGCGATGCTGAGGCATGATCTGCCGCTATACTTCTGCCAAAAGGCCGTAGAATCTGGTGTACAGTGGGTACACTTGTCGAGAGATACTTGACTGTACATTCACAGTGATTGAAGTATATCCTACCTGCAATGGTACTGGTACCGTTGCTGTGAACTCTGAGTAAAAGATGGTGCAAGTTAAAGGTATATTCGATTAGGCAGAGCTAGATTGTAACCGGTAGCCAGCCAGATTATTCTGAAAGCAGTCGAGCATAAACTCCTATTCCTACTCCAACCCCTAAGCTCCTCCTAGATTCAACGGCCGTGGCGGAAAGAACCAAGGATAATCCAGAAGAAAAGACCAAGACACGCCCCAGTTCCCAGACCCGACCAGAGACAAGGACAGTAAATACAGAAAGGTATGGCTATCCAGGAAGAATTGAAAGAAAAATAGATAATGAATAAACGAATAAAACGGCAAGATGCAAGAAATAGGTATGAACTCCGTATGCCATGCATTCGTGAAACGTAGTTGGCCTGCTTATGCTTCTGCCTCTGCTTGCCCAGGCTGCAGTGTTGTACGGCGACACGTACGTCTGTGTATATGTGATGTAGTGAGATCTTGCAGTGCAGCACAGGCTGACCTCAGCTTGCTAGTTAGCCACAAAATCGTCAACCCATCGGTCCGTTCTGTATAGTGGCAGTCGGTTCGGGTGGTATGTGTAGAGTGAGATCTTCGGTTGGTGCTTAATGGTGAGGGCATGTTTTGAGTGTAAGCGTGATGAGTTGCGGCACTCCCCGTTCGTTTAATCTATCAGGGGCTTCTTTTGATTGCCGACGATGGCGACTCCTAGATGTCGAAGGCCGTTGGGGTCCGTGGGTCGAACTATTGAAGGTAAGGGTAATGATGGGTTGTCCGGGTTGATGTGGGCGGCTTCTCGAGCTGCTTGTTCGATAGCTTCCATTTCCTCTTTGCATCCAGCGTGATCGAGAGGGCAGACGACGATTGGTTGTCTTATCACAATATCTCGTGCGGATGCTAGATGGGCCTGGAAGTCGTTAGTTTGAGCGAACTATCCTTTCAACTGGCTCCTAGCACAAACCTTGACTGTCAAATAGTATTCAATCTTATAGAGGGTTGCTGTAGTGGTAAACCCGCTAACGGCGTATGTGGGGAATCCTGACTTGCCCCTTGGGAGGATTCCCTCTCCATCACGCATATCCTTCGCTGGGAACACTAGACCCATATTCGTCAGAAATCCAGTCGGAGGCATCTTCACGCCAATTGGTTCCGTCCGTTTCGTTAACGTTTTGACCTTACGTTGAGGCTCGTCACCCTCGTGGTTGTAGATAATCTCCTCATCAATTCCAATGGTGATCTTGTTTATCGTAACCTTTCTGGCCTTGCTGATCCAGTCGGGATTCGGGGACAATTTGACGTAGACACTGACGGGATCGAGAGGGCCATATGACCACCGCGGTAAGGAGATACCCAGCGTCACCAGATGATCCGATACACTTTCCGCAGACTCCGGGCGATTGTACATCCCAAATGTCGATAGCGTGTCATACCGTGCGATAGGAACCGGAAACGAATACTTTCTCTGGTCCGAATGCCCTTGCTGCACCATCACCACAATCTCGTAGAATGTTTCCGCGGTGCGACTGGGCAGCTGCAAGCTAGCCGGCGGAACTCGTCTAGATGCGTCCGGTCCGCCCCGTCCGAAGGGAATAAATAGGACGAACGGCAGGTCCATTGATAGAACTTCCTCGAACTCTCGACCAGCCGGACAACGGAAAAGGAGCATTTCTTTCCCAACGGTATCGGAGATGTCTTTCCTAGGAGGCGCTAGGCGCTTCTTTGCGACCGAGTCTGCTGACGGGTGGATCGTTTCTCGCCGGACGAGAGATACTGTGACGAGCGATACGTTGACGGGGGCCGTGATGCCGACGCTGGGTCTAATCTCGACTTTTCCCTGTATTCGTGGCTGGAAATAGTGAGCGCAATGGTTTATCATATCCTACAGTATATAACGCACCATGGTCGCCGATATCCCCGGGTATCCGATCAGAAAGTTGCCATTTGCAGGCCCCGACACTCGCACAAAGGCGGCCATTGTGAGAGCGCAGCTCCCGCACCACCATCGGCGGGTGGTATGTGAGGGGAATGCGCTTCAGGGAGTGATTGCGGACTATTTGAGCTCGGCGTCAGTAGCCTTGAAGGGTTCATAGAGGGCTCGAGGCGGCACAAGAAAGCTGGCGGTTGATCCGGCGACGCTGACAGTGGTGCAACGGCTTGGAATGGTACCGGTACCTTGGCAGGTCCAGGCACTGCCACGGCCGGATCAAAGCGTTTCGAGAAGGGTCAAGAACGAACTAGGGTTGTCTTGTCGTAAAGGGGTTGAAGTCTCAAGACAGGATCAGGATGGAGAGACGGAGCCGCAGAGGGCGTTGAAAGCGGCTAAGAGTGCAAGTTGATTGTTGGTGCTGCCGGCGTGGTGGGGAAGCTGAATGACTCGGAATACTTAGTCCAGCCTTGCTTCAGCGATGCGAAGTATACAACAACCACTTCAGGCGATCGTAAATCGCAGCGCTTCTCTCTTCGGGCTTATGAGCTGAAAGCACCCCTCCTCACTCGGTGCTCGCTAGCTGATTCCTTTACTCCGTTAGTTCTCCATCTCCAATGATTATCATTACTTCTTCTGTCGTTCGGCGTCTCAAACGTCATCGCTGTTTGGGGTCATCTTACCTTCTTACAAGCAAAGCATCCAACAGATCCTCGAGCAAGCCTAGGCCTGCCGCCTGATAAGATCAACGATATTCCATTATCAATGGGACGCTGACTCCAGGTCTGACGATGGTGAAACCTGGGGCGAGGCCGATGGTCCGTCTTTAGGCGAATATTGCCTGCATTTATATATCACTGCAATCGCTCATTCGTCCAGCGTCCAGCAGCCGGCACATTTGTCGAGTCTACAGAGTACTAATTTGGGTTGTCGTATTGGTGGGGTTTCACTCCACGGAGTACGGAACAAAATGAGGCTCTCTGCGGCTCGTATACTTTGTACCTTACTACCCCGTAGTATGGAGTTGTGTAAGGAGAGCATAAGCACCTACTCATCATAGCAACCCCGCAGGCCTACTTGCACCATGTCGCATTACCAAGAACTAGAAAATCAGGGATGGAAAATTTTATTATGCAAATGTACGGTTCGAGTATGTAGTATTGACCTCTGCAATCTTCTTTTCGTCAGTCCGTGAACTGAGTCTTGACTCTGGATCGGTTGCCCTCGCAACAGGCGATGACATCGTCCCCCACACATCCCGAGCCAGACTTGACCTCCGCACACTCATCGACCTCAACGACATCCTGCAGCCTAGACCGTGAACAGCATCGATATTTCCGACTACAGAATCTCGAATCAAACAATATGCCGCCCGCCCGTCGTCGTGGAGGCAACACTGCTTCCGCCCGCTCCAATCAGCCCGTTTTATCCTTTGGTGCAAAATCCAGGGTAACAAAGCCGTCTGCTGCCCCTTCGACGCCGTCCGAGAAGACCAAAGCTCTAGAGTCCCTTGATTCAGATATCTCCGATAAAGATGTATCGAAATATCTATCAGATTCGAAGTCCGTCGAACCCGGGCAGCCTCATGTGGCTGAGCTTGCTGTGAGGTCTCAAGCAAAGGCCGAGATCGAGCAACCGTTATCGGAGGAGGATAAGAAAGCGGCCAAGATCACAAAGAAGCAGCTGCAACAATATTGGAATACTGAGGAGTCGAAGGATAGGGGCCCCAAAGGTTGATGGTTGCCTTACTTGATAGTGGGAGACGCACTGACCGTCCTTAGTTCATCAAGAGGGCCTTTCGCTGGACGAGAAGATCCTGCGGCATTTTGATCTTTCTAGCCAGTATGGGGTACGTTCCGCACAAGCAGCCATTGAAAATACCCGGCCATTGGGAGGCAACCTCGCTAATAATAGCATCTAGCCTTGCATTGGCATCGCCCGTCTGAAACGATGGAGGCGAGCAAACTCGCTCAAACTTAACCCTCCAGTGGAAGTTCTCTCAGTGCTCTTGAAGCAGGAGGGAACTGCTGGGCAACGCGCTTATATCGATGAATTGATGTCATGAGTCATGCTCCAAAGACGGATGTAACAATTCACCTTGGGCTAATGAGGTGGTTTCTTGACATATATGTTGGCGTTCGACACGAGGGCTAGGTTCGGCGTTTGGAGCATACTGTACATACCCTTTGAAGAATCTCATTTCTATTTTTATTCACCATGGGATACATCTTCAGCCTACCGACGTGTGTCCGTGACCACCAATTGAGTGCTATAGGGGACGGGAACTATCTGCAATCTCGCACAACAGCAAGCAATATTCGAGGGAAATGAGCCGGAGTTCCTCGAGACCCCAAGCTCGAGTGGCTAGCAAATGTGCCGTGCTTCTTGCCACTTCCTCCCAGGCTTTGCCTGTTCCATCTTGAGTTTGCTCGTCACACCCTTTTCCCTGCTCTGACTCTCAACAGAAAGTCTAGTGGTCCTTGAATCCTTGCTCTTTGCTGATGCCTTGCAAGTGGTCATACCTTCTTCTTAGCTGTGCAGCATTGGCACAGATTGCATGCTGGAGAATGCCTTCTTACTCTCTGCTGTATTTTGTCTTGGTAATGCGGAGTCGAGACAAAGTTTTGCGCCTGCGTTAGTCCATTTCGATGTCACCTCAGCAGCCTCTTACGAGCCACCGGCCTGTGTCACTACTCAGCGCGTACACGGGCCCTCAGTTCATCGAAACCAGGGACATTTCTTGATGCACCGTCCAATGAGCGGCTATATACGGAGCTCCTTTTCTCGCAATGCATGTGATCTCAGTGTCTAAAGGGCAAGCCATATGGCCCTTGAAAAGGGTATAAAGTGAGCTGATATTTCCAGAATTGAATGCTGCTTGCTACTGTCTACATTGCCTGTTCTATTCCCTTTGGCTTTATAAAGATAAGGTCCGAGGTTTCCGCAAACCACTTTCTCATCAGAATGAAGCTTTATATCGGGTTTACATTGCTGTTCGGTACCAGCCTCACACTGGCCCAAGGTCTTCCCGATGTGCCCACCTGCTCTGTGAGTCCACCAAAGCGCACGAGAATTCTGCTTATACCTGACTCCCCGGATAGCTACAATGTTTCCTCAACGCCATGTCCAGTGACGGCTGCCCCTCTCTCACCGATTTTGCCTGCCACTGCCGCGAGCCCGCCCTTGTCGAACAAGTGACTCCCTGCGTCGAACAAGCTTGCAGCGAACCAGACCAGTCCTGTACGTCTTAGGTCATCGAGCACTGCATCTCATCTCATGCTCTACATGTTCATCCTCTTCAGAGACTAACCTGCTCAAAGCCGTCTCCAACGTTGTGATGACCGCATGCTCCAGCGCCGGCGTTCCTATCTCCATCCCGCCAGTCGGCGCAACTACAGCTACAACTACAGGAGATGGCCCAACCACGACAGGTGAAAGTGCCACGCCCAGTTCGGTCAACCCCTCTGGGCCTCTCATGACGCCTTCCACTTCGACTGATACGACTACTCCGATGTCGTCGCCGAGTACCCCTGGTGTCTCGAGCCAGCTGATCCCGTCTGATCCGGCTGCTACCTCGTCGCAGTTTCTCGGGGGCGCTGGGTCTTTCCGCGCTGGAGGGAAGTTGGCTGGAGCTGCGGCAGCTATTGCGGCTGGGTATCTGATGTGATGAAGGGATGGTACTAGAGAATTTGTTTCCGTAGAGAATCTATTAGAAGGGCTGTGGCAGGAAGGCTGGGGAGAGAAAGTAGATGTTACATTGTGTCAGTCATCGTGTACTGAGCTTGCTTGATTGCAATTCATAACCTAAGCTATTTGACCTTGAAAACATGCCTTTGGATAATGATCAGTGCGTAGAGTGAATTTGAAGCCACACCTGCAAGCCAATAGGTGGTAATAAAGAAACTAAGATGCAGTGTGCAATGCCTGCTCACTTCTTTGATACATCCAATCTGTACATTTCCTGCTTTGATGCAGTTTAGGGCTAGTACCTCTAGGCCATTGGACTACAAACATCACAGCCCTACTCCAGCTCCAGCACAGGTCTTTGTAAGGATAGTGACCCAGTATCTTTAACCATTGTAGTGCTACCTCATTGCAAGAAACTGAAGTTCACTTGATTAGTCGTGGCTTAGTCGGCGCCGAGAACACAATCACCACAGCGATGCTTGAAAGGCTCTATTCATCTAGGGACTCTTGCTCCTTCCCCTCTCACACTGGAGACTCCCATCGCACCTTCCCTTCCCACTCCACCAACAAAGCCAACAAACATAAACCAAGAGCCCAAGCCAGTATAAATGGGTTCAAGCGGCGCTACAACAATTGACATAACGACGTTCAACGATTTAGACAACCCCACCAAAAAGGACAACGGAAAGAACACAGGAGACCCGACAATAACTGCGAAATGCCGTGGCGTCCTCGACGGTTCAGACGGCCTCAGACGGGGCTCACCGGCCATGACTTTCGTGCTTATCAGATAGTCATGTTCGTCTTGGTGATCCTGGGTTCGCTTCTGTACTCATGGGTTCGCTATGTCTGGCGTACAGGCTGGCTCATATATCAGTGCGTGAACGACGTGTTTTTTGGGGGAAGCAGCGAACCTGTTCAGATATTGTTTTCCACGCTGGAGCTTATCTTCTCGATTCTGGTGAGTTCTCTTTTTTCTTGGGGAGCGCAGCTTGTGGGTCACGGACATTGGGATGCGTTTGTGGTTGCAGTAATAATGATGTGTTTAGATGATGGGGATACTGTTTATACTGTCTTGGGGAACCTCTGAAAAGGGCTTCCGTCCTTGGACCTGGGGTTATCGGGTGTTTTGGTACTTGGCAGGTTATGTTCAAGCCGCTGGATTGACCGGCGAAGGACCGGGCTCGGTAGGTGTTTCGTCTCTGCGAGATGCTTTTATCAGCTTAGTGTTCCTCATCTGCACTGCGAATGGGGTCTGATATGAAATATGCAGGAAGTCGCATCATCTCGCGGTGCACCTGAGCCAGGGAACACCGGGAATGAAGACGCTGACGCCGGTCATGGCCCACATCAAGAGGAGGAGAGTGAAACACATGGCCAAACTGCGCAAGACAGCGATGCTGAGACAAGAAACGCACCATTGCAGGAGGGGACGGCCAATTCACCGAAGAAGACAAGCAAGAAGCAGATCAAGAAGAGCAACCAGAAGGAAAAGGAGAAGAAGAAGAGAAGAAGAGGAAGGAAGTAAACGACAAAATAGTTGCTTACAGCGTCTCGATTTCTTGCTGCTCGCATCACCAGCCGCACCACTCGAGTCCTCAACGTCCGCCATTTCTCCAACATCCTCGATGTGTTCCACGGTAGCTTGGTCATGGTCATCGGCGTCCAGGTAGGCCTGGTAGGTATCGAAGCCCATATCATTCAGGGAACATCCGATCACTATGGTTCCAAATTCTGCATTATCATCGCTTCGAACTCCTGGACCGGCATCTCGCACATCGCAGCCGATCCAAATGGTTCCTGTTTCGGGCTCGTTGTTTTCGTTGTTTTCGCCGCTACGATCGTTCACGGCATCGGTGGTGGTTACAGTGCTAGCTTCAGAAATCTGGTCACTGATGTCGGCTTCGTATCCCGAAGAATGAGGCTCGCTATCATTGGGATTGCTTGAAGACATGGTGGGTTTCAGTGAATCGAGAGGCTGCAAAGAGGAAGTGTATCTGTATCCAGGCTCTATCCAGAAGATATGCTTTATGCTTGGAGTTGATATGACAACAGGAAAATGACAAGGAAGATGCAATGTCCAAGGGAACTGTTTGAAGTAAGGGAATGAAAAGAAAGAGGACGTAGAAAAAGACTAAATGTCAAGGCACAAGAGGGGAGGGAAAAAGCGCGCAAAGGCACACTGCATGCTCGCTTGGTGAATGACCACACCCTAACACCAGAACACCAAGCCTAAAAGGTTCGTCACCAAAGGTCATAACACAAGAAAAATGACATGAAAGAACAGGCAGAGCCCAGGCAATCAGCTGCAACTCAAGAGAAATACCCATTAATAAGTGACTATAACTGGATGTGGAGCTCCCAACATACCCCAGCATCAATATTAAACACCTTTTTGAGAGCCAGCTCTCCATGCCCTGCGCCACTTAAAATCTAGAGTTGTAAGTGAGAATGGTATCACAATGCATCCAAAGATAAGAAATGAATTCAGTGAGTCCCGCAATGCTATATTATGACCATGACTGAAAGAAAAACACAACAAATAGGGATATCAGATACTAGAAGAGAAAACGAGATAACGACAGGGCTACTATACCAACCCTACGGCACCCATAAACGTACAAACCCGCCCACCTCCTGCCGACAGGTCACGCAGCTCCCGAAGTTGTTCATCGCTAGACTCACCCTGCAATCCTCACATATACACAGGCATCGGCAGGGCCAGACGATGATGGAGCGAGAGTTTGTTTGGCAGACGACACAGGGAGGGCCGCTAGATCCTAGGCCCGAGGCGCCGGATTCCCAGGTTTGCTCGGTGTTGCCGTTGCTCGAGGAGGCTGCAGAGCGCTTGTCCAGGATGAGTTTCTCTAAGATTTCGGACTCTTCCTGTGTGCTGGGCTTTTGCTTTCCCTCACTCGAGCTTCTCGCTGCTAGATGGGAGTGCTGCGGGCTTAGCAGGACCTGGGCTCTTTGCCGTTCGACCTGTCTTAGATATTGAAGTCTTGTCATGATTCGTCCTTCTCGCCCGGCGTTGAGGTGAGCTGCTAAGATTCGAGCTTCCTGTCGAGTGGCTTCGTCGCGCGGGTCGAGAAGACGAGCAATCGAGCCAACGTCCATGAGCGACTCTGGCGCAGGGGTGCCATCTCTGGAATACCGGCCGGGGAACGGGTCAGTCTGTGTCGGTGTGCGTCGGCCATCCGATTCGTACTCCCACTCGGAGTCGGTGGCCACGGTCGATACAACACTAGTTGTGTCATCCCAGTCGTCTTCAGGCAGATGATAATCCGGCGTTTGATCTTGGTTGCCCCATGAACCCCCCGCTTTCCACCAATTGTAGAGCTTCTCGTCCAAGCGTTGCTCATCGAAGGAATCTCCGTCACTTGCATTTAGCCGTTCTCTTTTTCTCATCTCTCTCTCGACGTCAAACTCATGGTTGACCGGCAACTCTAGCTCTCCGTCATCCGTAAGCATCCAGAAGTCCAATGGTTCGGCAACGGCCGTGTCTGCTAAGTTATCCTGCGTATCCTTTCCCCTTACAACCCTCCTCATCCATTCTGGCCGAGCAGTGATACCAATCCGAGATAAAGCTTTATCAAAGACATATGCTACCCACTTTAACATGAGATAGAAGATTGCGCGGAAAAAAGCAATCCCCTGGTAGCATCGAACGAGCCCACGGAAGGCACCAACACCGCCAGGGTTAGTTTGATACCGTGAAGTTCGTGACTTGTTGTTCTTAGGCTTCTCAAACTTCTTCTCCCGCCCGTAGCCGGTTTCCCATTCTGACGCAGTTCCCTGGATCTCAAAGGTGACAGGCTCGCCACTTTCCAGCGAAATATCTGCGGTTAGGGGACCCGAGCTTTGCGGCCATGGTTGAGAGGAGCGGCGGCGGGATTGTTCGATCTCAGCAAGTCTATCCTCCTCCAGCCATGTCATATTGCGCGCAACAACCCTCCTTCCCTCGTTAAGAAAGACAGCTTCGCTCGCAGCCGTCAAAGCGGTGAACCCAATCCTGAGCAGGGCAGTGTAAAAATCCTCGTGTCTGCTAAAGCGTACACTGCCAACCTGGTTGGATCCTTGCATATTCTCATGCGCCAGGCCAAATCTCTCACGGAGAGATAACTGTTGGGGGATATCAGAAGGTAGAGAGAAAGCAGTTATGAAAAGGGCAATAGAGTAAATTGCCGCACATACAATGATGCCGACTAGAATCATAAGATGGGGTATGAAGCCGACCACGCACACGGTCGGAAATCTCATAGATAACCCATCAATTTCCACTGGAGATCCATAAACAAGACCCCATGCCATTGCGGCCATGAAACAGAGACCCCAGAAAGTGGTGTTGGTAAGGCGGTATCTGCTTTGCTTGCCGAGAACATCTAGTACATTGGAAGATAAGCAGTGGCAACAAGAGATCAACGCAATCAGCAGTAACTCTGGGGTGACATTCATCCGGTCCAAAATTTGAGATTTAGTGAGCAGTTGAAGGGATGAGCGTGAGCCATCACCGCTGCTGTCTCCGCCTGTGCTTGGTTTGGGTGAGCTGAATGGCCCCAGGCCTAATGACTGACTAATGGTTGATTCTGCTTCGGCGAACGAGAGTGAATGTTCAAAAATGGACATTCCTCCCTCAGGGACAACGGGACGTCCCTGTAATGAGCTTGAGAGTGTTTCCACGAAGTGGCCCAAGCATATTCGCAGAAAAACGGGCCACAGCAACCTGAAAGTGCCGTTAGGAATCTCGGACCCAACGCGGTTCATGCCCATCGCACTGCACGATTGTTGGTCGGTCTCCCATGGAAGTAAAGCCGAGCTGAGTGAATATAGAAAGCCCCCATCTCCACCATGGTCCAATACCAGACTCTTCCCGGGGGCGCCATAGCGGAGTTCAGGATAGCCAGGCGACGTTTGGCATTTGATGGCCCGAAGGAGGGTGTGTATTTGGGAGACAAAAAGAAGAATAGGGATTATGCGTAACGCCAGCCGCCTTGTCCAATCCAAGTGGAGATGTCGCCTTGTAGAAGCATATATCGTGATCCTGTTCAAAACGAGCGCCTCCAAATAATTAGAACATTGGCTCAAGTTAACCAAAAAACCGGAACCCTCACCACTGTGAAACAAGCGAGCGACCACCGACTGGTGAGGTAGGAGAAGAAGCCGCTGAATTTTATGGCGCCCTGTACAAGGTCTGCGAAATGAATACTGGTATCGGCCTGGGCTGCGGCCCCTACCGCGCCTCTTGCAGCCTCCCCAGCAGCCTCCGTTGCCGCCGCCGCAACATGTATTTGTGGTCCCGCACCAGGTGTATTCCAGAGCTGTGTGTTCATATCCTGAAGTCTGACTAGTCTTGCAAGGCGTGTAGGGACGAACGAAATGGCAAACGTTTCTGCTCGTCGGAGCCCGCGGAGGGGGAGTGAGAGAAGATCGCGTGGAGTCAAAGATAGATTTACGGCTGATAAAGAAGATGGCACTGCGGAAGTATTCATGGCGGCCGAAATAATCTCAGCCGCCTGTGTAGAAGACATTTATGTCCGATTCCGAAGCACCTGGAGCAATGCCGACGGACGGTGCCTGGCCCTGGCCGGGGTGAAATGCCGGGGAAACGCGGTAATAGCGGAATCAGCGAGTATGCATGGTATTTGACATGCTAGAAAATCAAACGCCAGCTCAATAAGTGCGCATTAGTACTGAGCGTATAGAGCATTAAAAGACGTCTTGATTCGGGAGAAGTTGGTAGTTGAGTTGTTCAAGACATGCTCATCCCTCCACACCACGGCCTCACTTCCGACTCCGCCACTAGCCCGAACAGGCAACTGCTGCTATCGCCCCCACGTGCTATTGCCGAGGGTTAGTAACTTAGTATATAGCCATGCTACGAATATGACCAGGACCCGGAACATAATATGGTAATTCATGACTTCGTATTTGAGAAGCTATTCTAGTTATAGCCAATTTCATATCAGCGTCTTCCGGTAATCTCACACAGCGTATCCCATCATAGCTTGTACATGGCGCTGCTGCTGCGGATGCCGTTGAAGATGCATGTATTATCCAAGGGTACATATTGTCTCGTGAGCACTTTGAGGGCTTCCTGTGCTACTAAGCCACCAGTAAGGGAGGAAATGTTGTGCAGTTCGCCACCCTCCGTTCTCCGCAGCTCCTGTGCGGCTTCAAGGAGACGAGTTCGGACTTCGTCGTCGATAGGCGCGTCCGATGCAATGCCAGCGAGAATACGATCAATCTCGACAGACCAAATTGCTTCGTCGTCCAGGGAATCTTCGGGGTATTTCCCCTCCTGAATCCCCGTCACCACGATGTCCAACACTTGAAATGCTAGATGAACAGGAATAAGAGATTCATCGTTGTCAAGCTCGACTCGAAGACGCTTCTTAGTGTGCGCATCTCCATCCACCTGTGGAATATCGCGTCCACGAATAACCTGTATATGAGAAGCGTTTTTGCAGAATAATTCAATATCCTTGTCGGGAGCTCCGAAGGTGCGGCCCAACTGGGATTCGATCCTTCTAATGGTCTCGGTAACTTCCGCTATATCTTTTCTCGCTTTTGATTTGTAAATGTTCTGCAGTGAGACATAGTCGGCTGACTGCGCTTTCATGTCAGGCAGTGACCCAGGAAGAGGAAGGACTTGATGTGTTTCGTAGAACTCGCGAACGGCCGATGCAATGACCCAGAAGTCAGCAGAGTCCGCGGTCAACTGCTTGCATTCCTCCATCTGGAATATTTCCCTGGTGGAACTGCGCAGACTGAATGGGTTGAGTGCCTTTAGAACGGCTGCGACGGCTTCATCGTAATTCTCTTCACCTCCTTGGGGGATGTTCGCTCTTGCGCTAGACCGCACGAAGTCTCTGAATGCTGTTTTCTCTTTATAGTTTGATGGCGCATTTCCATCATGACTTTCCCTCCACTTCTCTAGGTAGTGGAGAAGTAATAATACGTATGGGACGTGACCGTGCTGATGATCGTCGAAGCTGTCCAGATTGCTAATGCCACCAGCAGCCGCAGCCAACTCCGGCCAAGGGCTGAGAAGACGAAGGTCCTGCGTTGACTCTGGATCTGGGTGCGTCTCTACAATTGGGAACACAGCGGGGAGCTGAAGAGAAAATGTGGAATAGAACCCAACAGACCGCGTATAGAGAACTGGAATCCCTAGCGTTTTGGCACCCTCGCAAAGGGTCCGCAAGGATGATTGCTTTATGGGTCCAGAGACCAAAACAAGTTTATGTCGCGCCAGGAACCCAGGGTCTTCCTGGATTACCTCCGCAATAGGCTGGTGTAGCAAACGAATTAGCATCAGGAAGCTGGCTTGGGGATTTGTCCCTACGTTGCAGGTATACCTTAGCTTGGAAGTTTCCCTCTACGTCAGGATTCAATTCTGTCAACAGCCGGCATGTCTCTTCAGCTCTTGACTTGCCTAGACTCTCGTTCTCCAGGAAGAAGTTGACCCCAAGATCTGGCTCGGTCACAACAGCAGGGTCGACGATCGTGAAGCCTCCGATGCCTGGCAAGACGAGATTCTTAAGCGTTTCGACGCCGACTACGCCCGACACACCCGTGCTCTTGTTTCCCCACGGCCCGTCAGAATTGACCAAAAGCACCCGCGATTCTTCCAGAGCTTGCTGTCCACTGGCAGCCCAGAGCCGCAGCTGACGATCATACTTTCTCTCCTTAGACGACGGCCCAGCCAGTGCGTGGGGAAAGTCCGATGCCATTGCAAACCAATGACCACTGTGTGTTAGGATAAAGAAGAGATATACCAGAAAAAGAATCTGGATATTATATCTTATGGGATCTTGATGCCGTTGACTCTTGAAGTTGTAGTGATCATCGGACAGGCATCATTAATCATCCGGCCGAGGCACGTGATATGTGCACGAGGATGTTGTCCTGAGGCCCTAAGGCCACAAAGCATATGACGACAATGCACCCCACCATTTGCTTGAGCCTCGCATCGAGGTCAACATGGGATCGTGACGACTACTGGACGATTTTTCTGGTACGTACGATAGAAAGGAGATCATGCAGTCTAGAGAGAACGCCAATTAAAAGGGTGGGTCTCTTTCAACGTGCCAATTGCAATGCAAATTCTTCCCCGGAATGCCCCTTTCAATCGCTGGTGAGTGGCCCATGGAAAAGTCGCTTCGGAGGGGTATATTCCCCCCACCGGCCATCTTTCCCCCGGACTCTTCCACCGAGGCCGCATATTAATAGAAGCGTATGCGCAGCCTGCAGCTTCGGTCCGCTTCCTATCTTTGTTTTCCATCATACTTTCGTCCTCGTCCTAGCATCAGCGCTCGCTTATCTTCAATCCCTCCCGCACCCCTCCGTTTCAACCGCACGATGGCCGAACTCGTTGAGAAAGCAAAGCGCGCCGCTGGAAAGGCCGCCGTCGACAACCACTACCCCAAGAACGCCAAATTCGTAGGCATTGGTAGTGGATCTACGATCGTTTACGTCGTTGAAGCCATCAAGGAGCTAGGCATCGATACCTCCAGCACGTGCTATGTGCCGACGGGCTTCCAGTCCAAACAGTTGATCGTCGCGGCCGGCCTGACAGCGGTTGATTTCGATGCCATTCCCGAAGGAACAGTGCTTGACATTGCATTCGACGGAGCGGACGAGGTGGATGATGAGCTTAACCTGATTAAGGGCGGCGGTGCTTGCCTGTTCCAGGAAAAGATTGTTGCGTTACAAGCGAAAGAGTTCATTTGCGTTGCCGGTTCGTGATTCATTCGGCGCATTTGATATTAGCACCGTTTGCTCACCATCTCTCCATGCAGACTCAAGAAAACTGCAGTCCCGTCTCCTCTCCAACTGGAAGTACATTCCCATCGAAGTGGCTCCGATAGCCGCTAAGCGGGTGCTTCCTGCCCTAAAACAGCTGGGTAGCATTGATCCAGTGCTCCGCCCTCAGGCCACCCCTTCGGCTGGCTCCAAGCTAGGCCCCCTGAAAACGGACCAGGATTTCTACATCATCGACGCCCCATTCCAAACTCTTCTCACAAAGGCGGACGTCGCCGCTGGAAAGGACGGTAGTGGAAAGGATGGCATCTGGGAGGTCGACGCTCTGTCATTAGCGATTAAGCAGATCCCCGGTGTCCTAGATGTTGGTATCTTCTCTGGCATGACAGGTCCTCAGGCCCAAGCCCTCGGGGGCATTGGAGGCCAGAAGCCCGTTGCGGCCTACTTTGGAATGCCCGACGGCTCAGTGCAGGTCAGAAAGGCGGCTGATTGAATACCCTGAGAATCTTACGCATATAAAGACAGAAGCGGTGATCAATTAAACACGACTGGTACGATTAGAGTATACATAGAGCGACAATACTCCAGTTTGAAACAACAACGTACTTGGTTAATACACGGTTCATAAAATGTCATTTCGTGATTATGTTCCACTATTTGGCGCCTTTCCCCTTGGCTTCCGTCTCCCCAAGTTCGCGCACATAAATCTTGACCGTCCCATCAACGACATCGTCCTTTCCATCCTCGTATCCGGGGCTGATGGCAATCGCAAGGTATTTGCCATTGGAGCTGAATCCCACTGCGGCTATACTAGAGGGATACCTCTGGTACTGCCTGATCCTCCTCTTCGCGATACCATCCCAGAGGGCAACCACACCGTCACCTCCTCCGGACGCAAATGTCCCATGAACCGGATGAAACGCCAGCGAGTTAACCGGATATACGACATCGACATCATCCGATGCCTGTCGGTGGCATTTGAAAGCATACTTCCGAGCTTGCGACTCGGCTGAAGGATCAAACCACTCAACCGCCACCCGCCCTTCGATACTCGACGAAGCGTATCCAGCGTCATCGGGCATGCAAGCAACACAGCGCGTCATGAACTTCAAACTGCTTTCCCTTCGTTGCCACGGTTCGATCTCAACCTTCGCAGGTGCCGTCCCTCCTTCCGCTTGACCTGTTAGAAGCGAGAGTGATTTCAGGTCGTAGATGTGTAGGGCTCGTGAGGCCATGCCGACGACGAGCTTCGTTGCTGTAAGAGACATGGAGAAGGGCTTAGATGGTAGAGGGATTGAGGCTGTATTGGTGACGGTCCTGTCATCAGCGAGGCGGTGCACGTGTAACGTGTTATCCCACGAGGCGGATATGACCATGTTGTGCTCTTTGCTGTAGACGACGCTTCGGACGCCGGCATCGTGGCTGCTCAAGACTGTTTGACTAGAAGAGGCTATATCAATTCTATCAGAGATCACCCGGTCAGTAAGCCCGCGTAATTACTTAGACGTAACGAAAGGACGACGCACTCACCTCTTCACATCCCAATCCAGCCCGGCTGTGAAGATCTCGTCCTCGGTGGCGCCGAAACAAACATCTAACACAGGGGCACGGTGTTCGAATTTCTGCAGTAGCTTCCCTTCACCAGCGACTCCGTTCTCGTCCCGCAAGTCGTAAACGTAGACATTCTTATCCCATGAGGATACAACGAATCGCGTAGAATCAGGAGCGTGAGAGAACTTCAATGCGGAAATAGCATCCGTCGGCGGGGACGTGATGGTAAATTGATCTGAGGTGGAGTCAGCGTAGTCCTGTCATAAACCACACCTTCAAAGCTTACTTGATGTCATCTTGCTCCGTCCGCAGTAAATCAATGGCTGTGTCTTGAGCTCCGAAGCTGTTGCGGTTTGCAGATCGGCCTCGACAGATGATGCGGCTCCTTCCTCACTTCATTTTCTGCCACCGCCTTTTTATATCCCCCGCTCGGCCCTGGCCCGTCGCAATCCTCGAACTTCTTCTCTTGCAGATCAATCATTGCGCTTTTTCTTCAAACCTATCAGCATGCCCTTTGCGCAACTGGTAATAGGCCCCCCGGGTGCGGGCAAGTCAACTTATTGCAATGGCATGCACCAGTTCCTCGGAGCTATCGGGCGCAAATGCTCAATAGTAAACCTCGACCCCGCAAACGACAATACATCATATCCGTGTGCGCTGGACGTGCGCGATCTTGTGACGCTCGAAGAGATTATGAGCGAAGACCAGCTAGGTCCGAACGGTGGTGTTTTATATGCTCTGGAGGAGCTAGAAGAGAACTTTGACTTCTTAGAGGAAGGCTTGAAGGAATTGGGAGGTATGCGCATTATGAACTGATGTCCTAGCTCCTGCAATACAGCAGTAGGCTAACTTTCCTTCTTAGATGACTACGTTATATTCGACTGTCCTGGCCAGGTAGAAATCTTTACACACCACTCGTCCTTGCGGAATATCTTCTTTAAGCTCCAGAAGATGGGATACAGAGTGCGTTGCGCATTTGCCGACACCAAACAGATATGAAACCAGCTAACATCGCCCTTACAGCTCATAGTATTACACCTGATCGACTCCTACAACCTCACCTTACCATCGATGTACATCTCCTCTCTCATCCTCTGCCTCCGCGCCATGCTCCAAATGGACCTCCCGCATCTCAATGTTTTAACGAAAATCGATAACCTATCCAATTACACTTCTCTCCCGTTCAACCTAGATTTCTACACCGAGGTCCAGGACCTTTCATACCTTCTCCCGCACTTAGAGGCAGAGTCATCCCGACTGTCGCACGAGAAGTTCGGACCGCTCAACAACGCCATCATCACTCTGATCGAAGAGTTCGGACTCGTGGGCTTCGAAACACTTGCCGTTGAGGATAAGAAGAGCATGATGAACCTGCTCCGAGCCATTGACCGAGCAAGCGGGTATGTGTTCGGGCCAGCAGAGGGCGCAAACGACTCTGTTTGGCAGGTAGCTGTTCGAGAAGGGATGGGGAGCATGGATATCCGGGATATTCAGGAGCGGTGGATAGATGCCAAAGACGAGTACGACGAGCTGGAACGACGGCAACTAGAAGAAGAGGCAAAAAAGCACGAGCAAGCCGCGGCCGCTCAGACTACGAATGATGATGATGACGACGAATTCGGGCCCGGGGCGCCTATACCAGATGGCGGAGTCAAGGTAATACGGAAGAAATGAACGATCTCAAAGTCATAAAAGCGCACTGTAACATAGGGTATCTCTAACGAATATATATATATATGTACAACAACCACCCCAAACTCTCCAGCTGCTCAGTGAAGCAAACTATCCCGCAATCACCGCAAGGCCAAACTTTATCCCTCACTGAATCAATCATCGTCGCTATCCACATCCACATCAATGTCCATATCATCGGCCTCGACCCTCTCCCTTCCCCTCTCAATATTTTTCTCAAGCCCACCAACCAAGCCCCCAAGAACACCAATCTCTTCCTGCCCCCTAAGCCTGACAATCTCCCTGCGCGCCCTGCGGACAGCCTCCTCCTCCGCCTTCTTAATCGTCCCCGACACCCTAACCACCCGAAACACACACGGCCTGCTCAGGTTAGCAAGGTCCAGTCGCTTTGACCTCCCCGCGCTCCCATCGGCCAGGTCCGGAACGCGGGAGATATATGTGAGAGCCGTCCAAACGAGGCGGTATGATGCGCGCGGGCAGCGGATAATGGCAGTTGAGGTTGCGGGGGAGAGATATTTTACTACAGTGGCGGACACAGTCAGCAATTGATCGCGCAACCTGTAAAGATTTCAGGGAGAGGAGGAATAGCCGGATGGCATACCGCTAACACCACCAGCGCCAACCCCGCCGAGTCTACCGATCCCCCAGTCGCCATACATCTGGGCGACTTCGTCGCGGACAAGTTTCGCTAACAGGCTGGGCGTTAGGGCATCGGATGTGGGCGCGTGAATTCGTAGTTGTGATCGTTGGCCGTGGTTTTTGAGGGATGTGGTTGTAGATAAAGACGGACTGGAGGATGGATCGGGGTAGAGGATCTCGACTAGAAGATAGCGGTGTTTGACGCGGACCATGATTACCGGAGCAGGTAAAGTGATTGCGTAGTAATTTAGTCTTTCGGGTTTGTCGGAACTCTATTGCTCGTGTTAGGACTGTTGAGATCTTGAGGTTTCGGAGGGCGTTGATGAAGAGTTGGAGATGGACTGGAGCCATTTTTTTGAGTTGCTGATAAGAGGTCCGATAACTAGCAGACTGCCAAGCTTTTCCGTCTCCGGAGCCTATAGTATAACTAAAGCATGCTAACTACTATGCTCTTTGGCTTTGCAAAACTGATTCGTTTCGTTTGATTAAGGTTGGAATAGTCTGTGGTGATAAATAATCTTATTGTCTGTTCAAAAATAAGAAAGAATAGGACTCTATTCCGAACTACAATCAATCGGCGAAGGAAATCATCGACGTTCGTGTCTCATGCGCTCTAAGATGTATTCAACAGTGGGTTGGAAAGAGTAAGTAAATTGAAAAATGCATAACATAGGCCATCATAACTCCTGACGTATTTTATGAGCCCGCAAGGTCGCTTGTGTCCAACACCAGGTTCCTTCACGAGAGAAAATGTGGAATAATTAGAAAAGGTATTAAAATTATACGTTGACCTCAACACGACCCTCCTGGCCACCCTTCTGAAGGGCGGGGAGCAGGTATGTGATGTCATCCCAAGGGTGGCGGTAGAGACCGGTGCGCAGTCTCTTCTGGTCGAGGTAGTGGGCAATCAGACCCATGCTGCGACCCAGAACGAAGAGACCGTTGAGGACACCCATCTTCATGTAGTCCTCGGATTCCTCGGCGGAGAAAGCACCGCAGTTGCGCATGAGGTCGACAAAGCAGACAGCAATGCAACCGTCGACGTTGAGGATCAGGTTGTCCTTCTTGGAGGTTGTGACGGTCTCGACGGCGATGGCGTAGTCCAGAAGCTTGGTGCTGGGGAAGTGCTTCTTGACATAGTCCTTGACGAGCTCGACACGGAGATCGGGGTTGTTGCGAGACTTGATACGGTGACCGATACCGGGAACTAGAAGTCATGTCAGTAAGGATTTCATCGTTCTAAGACGATGGGGGTTGACGTACTCAGCTTGTTCTCCTTCCTCATGGTGTCGACGAAGTCACGAGGGCTCATGCCCTTGTCGAAGGCCTTGGTGAACTCCTCAGCAGCGCCATCCAGGGCACCACCGAAGCGGGAACCGATGGTCAACAGACCAGAGACGAGAGCACTGATCAGATCCTTGCCAGCACGGGTCGTGATGATGGTGTTCATGGCACCAGACACAGCGGGACCGTGGTCAGCAGTGAGCATGAGAACCATCTCCAAGAACTTGGTAGCGTAGCTGGGCAGGCGGCGGCGGAACCAGAGCAGGGACATGACACCACCGATACCGATGTCCTCCTTAAAGACATCAGAGATGGGCATGCCGGCGTACAGAAGCTCCTGGCCACGGTCGTCGGAAATAGTGGAGATGAAAGCAGCGGGCTTACGGATAAGACCCAACTCCTGCGCCCAGGAGTAGTCGATGGGGATCTTAGGGGGGACAGGCTCACGCTGGGGAGTGACGACACCCTTCTGGACCTGCTCGTCGTAGACTTTCTTGAGGATGGCGGGCATATCCTCGAAGGTCTCGGGGACGAAGATACCGGCCTCTCTCATAGCCTTGTTCTTCGCAACAGCAGTCTCCAGGTCAGAGTTAGCGGAAGCACCGGCGTGACCGAACTGGACCTCGGTCTTGAACATGCTGGCGCAAGTACCGATGGCCCAGGCGACGATGGGCTTGGTGATGACACCGTCCTTGACAGCCTCGATGACGCGGTATTCCTCAACACCACCGACTTCGCCGAGCAGGACAAGGATCTTGCACTCAGGCTCAGCCTGGTAACGGAGGAGGTGGTCAATGAAAGTAGTACCGGGGTAACGGTCACCACCAATGGCGACACCCTCGTAAACACCGTCGGTGGTTTGGGAGATGATGTTGTTCAGTTCGTTGGACATACCACCGGACTTGGAAACGTAACCAACGGAACCCTTGCGGTAGAGCTTGGAAGCGACAATGTTGTCCATCATACCACCGGTGTTACCGATCTTGAAAGCACCAGGCTTGATACCACCGACAGTAGCAGGACCAATGATGGTGATGCCCTTCTCCTTAGCGGTGACGAGGATCTCACGAGCTCGCTGGGTGTATTGTTAGCACCATGAATCCTCTTGTTGTCAGACGACCGGCGAACGTACCCTTTCTGGGACACCCTCGGCAATGATGGCAATGGACTTAATCTGAGGGAACTGCATCAGCTCCATAGTAGAGCTGTAGACGGAACGGGAAGAGGCGAAGTTGACAACGGTGTCAACGTCGGGGTGCTTGGCCATGGCCTTAGCGGTGTCCTGGTAGACGGGGAGGAGGGTCTCGCTGGTACCCCAGTACCTGCATAGTCGTCAGCGGCATATTCCACCACAAATCGGCGATTTCGACCTACATCTTGCTGACGAACTGGCCGCCGAATGTGTAGATGATACCGGCAACGGAAGGAGTGGATCGCTTGCAGATGAAGTCGAAGTCCAGCATACCCTGGACAGCTCGGGGCTGCATACCGCTAAGATGGCCGTCAGTTTGTGCAACTGCTTGCCAAGTTCACGGTCCACTCACTATACGAAACATCTTGTCTTGTTGTGGAAGAGAGCGTCGGCGAAAGGAGAGCGCACTCGGCTCGGGGGCTCAAAGCGAGTGATGTTGTCGTTGGCGTTGGCGCCGTTGGCAGTGCTGACGAGAGGGGCGGCAGGCATGATGGCTGGTACTCTGTTTATTCAATTGATATTAGCTGAATGTGACAGTGCAATGGACTCGATGCGCAGCAACGACTAACCTGTCAACAGAGCTTTTGAGATACAAGGAGGGAGAGGAAGAGGTTGGTATTAGGTAAAAGGAAGCAAGACAGAATTAAGCAGTCTGCGACCTTGTAGTAGGGATAGGAGGGAGAAAAGATGGAGAAGAGGATGATGGAGAAGAATTAACGGGAGGATGGAGGAGGTAAAGGTAGAGGAAAATCAGGAGGAGAGAATCGAGAATGACCCAGGTTGAGAATAAAGAAAAAGAGGACGATATCGGGGAGCTGATGGGGGGTTAAAGAGGATGAATATTATTATTATGGAGCTCTGATGAAGGTGAGTAAAAAAAAGGATGTACCGTATCAATTGTATGAGACAGCCTTACGGTACATAACAATACGATGGGGCTGGATCCACCAACAAGTTGGGGATGGAAAATACACCGACAACTCACAGTCCGGATTGGAGTCTAGGTATGATCAATTGACTTCTAGATGACCATGGAACCACTCAATCAGATACTACTTTGAGTCTGATCCGGGAGTCGCTGTTGTTAGATTGGCAAGGAACTGCGGTCCTAGAGGTAACAGAAGACGGAACCGGAGACCGGAGTATCTACGGAGTATAGAGACAGCATCAAGAGAGCAGAATATTCAGCTGTGAGCGACAGCGTCGCATTCGGTTCAATGACTCGGTCGAGAACGGAAAGTGGTCGGTCTTGTACTTACTCAGAAGACTCTATCATCTGATGGAGATCGTTCTTGTCGGTACCATGAAGAATCTGTCATGAAAACGGTTGTTGTTGACTCGTTCCTGGGCCTACTTCGCAGAATCCAGCATCTGGTGGGTACCCCAGACTTGTTGGTCCACGATTAGATACGGGCTGCGGGCGGCGGGCTGCTTTTTCCGCTGGCACCCCGCGAAGCATCTGGATTCGATGGGCGAATGCTCCGTATAGTAATGATTATAGCCACCATGTCAGCTCACCAATGCCTATTATCCAGAATCTGGGGCGCGGAGTATAAGTATCTGATGTATGTACTCTGTCCCGAAATCCGGAGTCAGCTCCATGTATATGGCTCAACAGTCCATACGCTGCCCCTCATCTGCTAGAAGGCTAGAGATTAAGCTGGCCGAGGCACGATGAAATCTTCAGCGCAGCATCAGCCATCAGCATAGGAACCCTGCATAGCCCAGCGCATGCTAGTCTGCTCTTCTAAGCCCAACAAAACGCATGATGGTCCGACATGTCTGGCGGTGGGAACAAGTATTCAGGCTACAGCGTAGGGTGCATACTGCGACTAAAATTACCGCGGCGACGATCCCCAACGCTATCACGGTATCGATAAAGCTCCAGTAAGAATTAAAATTCCAGACGCCCAACAACAGCTCCTTTGAAGCTGACCCCCACCGCTCCGCTTGTTTCCAGGCCAGCATCCAAGGGAATTGACTTTGTTCCTGTATCCATCGGTATCAGAATTGTCAGTAACAGACTATCAGCCAGTATTGGCCCCGTTACCAGGTACATCAGACACCTTTTTGTTTTCCCCTCTCTCCGCCCCTTCAGCATAATTTATCTTCATCCGGCAGGCCTTTTTTTCGCCGACCTCGCAGACAAATTATTCTCACCTCCTTCCTCTCTTCTTCTCATCTCCCTCTTTCTCTCTTTCCTATACTCTACATAATCATTATCCGGGGTTGCTTCCCATAAACACACTCCGCCTCCTACCTACTCTCTTCTCTCGACCTTCTGATCTCACACCCTCCAATCCTCCCACCACCTCACATACACAATGTCCGCCAAGTCGATCTTCGAAGCCGATGGCAAGGCCATCCTCAACTACCACCTCACTCGCGCCCCCGTTATCAAGCCGACTCCTCTCCCTCCTTCCAGCACTCACAACCCTCCCCCCAAGCTCGCCTCTCTCTACTTCCCCGACGACCTTGCGGTGAAGGACGTTCTCGACCAGGCCGAGACCACATACCCATGGCTGCTCGTCCCCGGGTCCAAGTTCGTCGCTAAGCCAGACCAATTGATTAAGCGACGAGGCAAGAGCGGTCTCCTCGCTCTGAACAAGACCTGGGCTGAGGCCAGGGAGTGGATTGAGGCTCGTGCTACAAAGGAACAGCAGGTTGAGACCGTTGTCGGTGTCCTCCGCCACTTCCTCGTTGAGCCTTTCGTTCCTCACCCTCAGGAGACCGAGTACTACATCAACATCCACTCCGTGCGTGAGGTAAGTAACATATCTGCAAGACTATCTCCAATTGAGTTCCCAGTCTAACAGTTCGCAGGGTGACTGGATCCTCTTCACCCACGAGGGTGGTGTCGACGTCGGCGATGTCGACGCTAAGGCCGAGAAGCTTCTGATTCCCGTCAACCTCAAGAACTACCCCTCCAACGAGGAAATCGCTTCCGCACTCCTCAGCAAGGTCCCCAAGGGCATCCACAACGTCCTGGTGGACTTCATCTCCCGCCTCTACGCCGTCTACGTTGACTGCCAGTTCACCTACCTCGAAATCAACCCTCTCGTTGTTATTCCCAACGCCGATGCCACTTCCGCCAATGTCTACTTCCTTGACTTGGCTGCCAAGCTTGACCAGACTGCTGAGTTCGAGTGCGGTACCAAGTGGGCTGTTGCCCGTAGCCCCGCCAACCTTGGCCTGGCTGCTCTCCCCACCTCCGACAAGGTCAACATCGACGCTGGTCCCCCCATGGAGTTCCCCGCTCCTTTCGGTCGTGAGCTGAGCAAGGAGGAGAAGTTCATCTCCGACATGGACGCCAAGACTGGTGCCTCTCTTAAGCTCACTGTCCTGAACGCCAACGGCCGCGTTTGGACCCTCGTTGCCGGTGGTGGTGCCTCCGTCGTCTACGCCGATGCCATCGCTTCCGCTGGTTTCGTCAGCGAGCTCGCCAACTACGGTGAATACTCCGGTGCTCCCACCGAGACCCAGACTTTCAACTACGCCCGCACCATCCTCGACCTGATGCTGCGCTCGCCCATCCACCCTGACGGCAAGGTTCTTTTCATCGGTGGTGGTATTGCCAACTTCACGAACGTCGCCTCCACCTTCAAGGGTGTCATCCGCGCCCTGCGGGAGGTTGCCCCCGTTCTCAACGAGCACAAGGTCCAGATCTGGGTCCGCCGTGCTGGTCCCAACTACCAGGAGGGTCTCAAGAACATCAAGGCCGTTGGCGAGGAGCTCGGCCTCAACATGCACGTTTACGGCCCTGAGATGCACGTCAGTGGTATCGTGCCTCTTGCCCTCCAGGGCAAGCAAACTGATATCAAGGAGTTCGGTTCAGCGTAAACAAAAATGGGGCGTTTTTTGATCTACTTAATTTAATTCTATACGAAGTTTCTTTTCAACGCACGGCATGATGGCTTTTTCATCTTTTTGTTCCGATTTTCTTTTAGTAAACGACTGACGAAGGTGATATTCCCTGTGCGGGCTTCATTGCTTGTTTCTGTTAGACCGCTAAAATAGAGCATAAAATCCGAAATATTCAAAAAGGGGCCGATCTACCGTACTAGGCAATCATTGTTTATAAGGTTGTTTATTGAGAGACTCAGTGAACTTCTCCCGTATAACGCCCAATGGCTTCAGAATCCGCCGTCGGTAGTTCTATTCACTGTTACAATACCAAAGCGGATGAAGCTTGAGCTCTGCAAGCCCCAGATAGAAGCCCGCCCAGCCAACTCTCTGCTCAGATGCACAAAGATCCTCGACCTCAAATGCGAGCCCTGGACCGCATTGTCCAATCCAATAGCTCCTCGATAGTATCCAACGAAAGGCCTCCAGCAAGTTGCGCTTGTCCTCAAGTTGCCCTCGACATGGCGCGATGGATCTCGCCAACTATCAGAAGCGCAATGTCCATTGGCAATCCAGACATGGGAGAGGAAGGCGTTGACTCTTGTGGCTCGTTCAGAGAAGAACCGACCATATCTATCCCCGTAGCCCTTGTCATCAATTTCTGGATATCCGGCATCCTCAATGGACTGCCCGGTCGGTGATCGACGTGAGCATCGTCCGCGCGCTTGCTCCTCTTACGAGAGCCCTTCTCCTTGCCGCACCAAGCCTCCATGACAGATGAGACGGGCCGAGCACACGATGAGCGAAGCATTCGTCTTTCTCTTCTTGCTCCTGCCTGCTCGACCTTCGAGGGCCTTGGCTTTGTATGGGGGGAATAAGCCGCCGCAGATAATGCAGGCAAATGAAGGCTGCCCGCCAGGGCTAAGGCCATGGACTCGAGCCATTTCCACTGGTCCGCTATGCTAGGAGGAGAACTGATGAAGAGGAGAGCTTGGGATAACCTCTACGGCTAAAGACCCGTAAGGTTGGCTGGTGCTGTGGCGAGGCGGAGCGCTCACCCGGTCGTGGAGAGAAATAAGGGGTCCAGGATCAGAGACAATGTAGCCATAGTGCGCTTGGAGGGACTAAGTGATGTGTTGTGCTTTGGGTAGGAGAAGGCATCTATAGCACGGTAACAATACAGGTATTAGACGGTAAACAGATACGTGTAAAGGCGATACAGGCGTCCAAATAAGCTTAAATTAGAGATCGAGATGAGGAGGTCCACAGAAGCTCTTTGACAGGGAGCCCCATGCAAGTCGAGATCGATTCAGTCTGATGAAAGATGGGGGTCGTGGACTCGTGGTTGGAGCTTCGGGTGGATGGCGGGCGGATGGATGGCGCATGCGATTTGGGGCTGTCCTGCTTCCGTCCGTCCGAGACGGCGCGGGTCACCGTATCTAGCCCTAATTGTGATTAATTTATCTGTAGGTTACGAATTGATAAGAAGAGTCGAAGACTCGTAGAGAACACTGAAGATTATTTTTGCTTTGCTTTTTTGTGCCTAAGGTTGTTGTTTTGCTCTACTTTGACTGCTTAACGCTCTGCCCTCGGCGGCAGACATTGCCCTAAGTATGCGACTGAGAGGTCCTGGCCGAGATGGAAAACATCGCTAAGGTGCTCAGATCTTGTCTCATAGGATCTATTTGAATATTGTAATGTCTGTCTAAGGCTGTTACCTATATGACCTTTCGTCCCCTTCTTGAAGTATATTTTCGTCTTTGCAGACAATATATATTTTCCACCGACGGATCACGGCCCGTGGTGATAGAGATGAGAATCTCCCCTATACAATGTTATATGCAGACCTCAAAGATGTTGGTTCATCGTGCTGTTGAAAAATGAGCTTATTCCCGGAGCCCCATCCGCCGACCTGTGGTTTTGAACGTTCAAGCCCTCTCGATGGGTAGACTGGTGGGCAGGATGGTGAGCAGGATGATGGGCATTTTGGTGGTGATGACCGTTTGAGAATCCCTCAGTGGGTGGCCGATTTGTATGAAAGCGTTCCAGCATTATGCTGTCATTCGGAAGTTGAGATAGCCCGGTTGATGGACGCGAAGGACCTGGAAATCGTGTTCGATGCTGCGGCGTTGCATTTGGAGGTTCACCTGACGCGGGTTAGTATCTTCAGGCTATGGACAACACTGAACGCACCTCTTCTCAGACCAACAATAGGGCGATTAGGAGGAGGCATCGTAATGGCGTCGTTCTGCTTCGCACCCTTCGAGCTGCCCGTACCGCTCCGCTGGTGGCGATGGAGCTGCTCCACCCCTTCCAAGTCCACAGGGTATGACCTTTGTGGATAGGCTGACGGCGTCTGCGGGGGCGCAGTCACCCCAAGGTTCTGTACCGCTAATCCTGCAGGGACATTGCGCGGTGCTTGAGCTTCAAGAGAGCTGATTGCCTGCGTAGCAGCAGCGGTCTGCATCTGAGATCGCATAGCTCGAGATTTCAGGACGTTGTATAGGTGCGTGATTTGAGTGAACTTCTTGCATTTCTCCCGGTACATATCGGCGAGCTCCTGGTTCTTCTTGCGAAGTTGTTCCTGCGCTGTCTGCATGTCTAACGAGGCATCATCAGACAACGTCCCAAAAGACAGCTATATTGGAGAAGCACGAACCAACAAGCCTGCTCTGTAACGTCGAGATCTCTTTGTTGGCGTTATGAACCACCTTGTCAAGCTGAGTATTCAGGTTGGTGTATTTATCCGCCAGCGATTTCCCTCGAACTTCCTGGTAAACACTTCAGTCCTGATCAGCCTCGTTTTTCCATCGCAGCGAGCATATGGATTTCCGGGCCTACATCTCTTGGCTCATCTGATATGTCCAAAACTGTAAAGCCCGCCCAGTGCATTCCATAATGGTATCCGGATCAAGACCACTCAGAACGCTAGTTTTGTAATCCTCCGTTGGTTGTAGAACGGTCAGTACGGCATCGTCCGGGTTGATCAAGGTCATGCTGCAAGCGGGACAGCGACGTTCGCCTCCGGGACGCGACAGGCCAAGTGTTTCGGCGCACTGGATACAAAAGATATGACTAGAGGTGAGTTGTTAGCCCTGGCGAGGCGCAGAGGCTGGGCTCGATGCAAAGATAGCACTCACGAGCAGGTAGTAACAACAGCCCTTTCCTTGAGTGGCGTCCGACAGGTGAGGGAATTGCATCGTAAATACAAATCCATCTCTGTCTTCGGGCCTAATAAACCCAATGAGAAGACTGAAGAATTTTGTAGAGTTTGTCTAGGGAGAGTTGAGGTGGTAACGAGGGAGGAAGAGCTTGAAGAGCCGCGGCCGAAAACCGCAGACACTTACGGCGATGACATATAAGTCTGGCAGCAGAGCAACTTTGAGCAAATGAAGTAGAAAATATCAGATAAAGCAAAGGCAAGTCTCATTTTCATCGGGTATCTCAAAATCATGCAAAGTACTTTTCAGCTCAACGCACCCGTCTATATAGTGATGATCTTTATGTCTTGCCGTGAAAGATAGATTCAGAAGAAAAATGTATTTCCAGAGGCGTCACGCCTCGTTGTACGCATCTTCTCTTCAAAGTCCGGCCCAGGTTCGTACTCCCGCCATAAGCTTGCGGGAAAGATGTGTTTGTTCCGCTCGTACCACCGTCTATCGACTACCTTCGTTAACGTGGGGTCTTTGTTGCCTCCTTCGAGCTCCTCATTGCTCGGCCGGTATAGAGGATCGTCTGTTGGAGGCGGTGGTGGAGGCTTGTTGGAATAGTCGAACAGTAGCCCTCCAGCGCTGGAGAAACTAGGGACACTGTTTGCGATGAAATAGTAGAGTTCGTAGTGCTATAAGTACCTGTTAACGAGGTGTTCAGATAATATCGAACAAGAGAACATACATGTGGAATGATAACCTCTCCTTTGACAAGCATCAAGTCATCGACACTGACCCTCGCCCATTCACGGCGATTGTATTTGCGGCCTTTGGATGCTCCGCTGGTACCGCTGACACCCAACTCAGCAGCCAATTTTCGACACCGGTCTAATAGCAACCAAACTTGATCTCCTTTTTTGACTTTCGCTGTACCGGCAGGAATATTAGTGCCATCGTAGAAGACGAAAGGCACAAGAATCTCAGTGTTTTTGATAGCGTCCTGCATCACAAGAAACTCTTTCCGCAAAGCATCTCGCGCTTCCGCTTCCGCCTTGAGCGAGGCTTTCGTAAGCGCCTTCGGAGGCGGCGGCGCATTAGGGTTTGGCGTGATACGACGCGAAGGTGGTGCTGAGCTCCCAAGAGGTGTACCGGTGGCAGACCGCGAGGTACTTAGTTCGGCGGGCGTGGGCGTGGAGTCTTCCGCAGCTTTCGCTTTCGTTTTTCGAAACAATTGATCGTCCTCTTCTTCCTCCTCATCGTCTCCAAATGATAGTTTGCTCTTAGCTAGTGGCTTCTTTTTCTTCTTCTTAGGCGGGCCCTCGCTCCGTGACGTCGAATTCCTAGTGGTTGCGCGCGCGATCAGCCAGGGACCGCAGAACAATCATGGCCACCTTAAACTTACCCGTCAGTTACATCGCCTGAAGGAGTTGCACTTCTTGAATCACCAGACGTAAACCTTCCTAGCGATTTGTCATGCGCCTCGCGCTCTTTCTGCTCCAGAACTTCTGCGCGGCGTTTACGGAAATCGGAAAGGTGGACAAGTCCGACTGTCTGTGACTTGAGGAGGTCTTCTGCGGAAGCGGTTTGACTTGTAAAAGATCTCGGAGTCGAGCTATGACTTGGCTGTTCCGACGGTGGCATCGTGGCGTCTTGGACACTCGGCAGTTGATCGGCGCAGTTGTTGGAGTTGGAAGCTTATCGCAACCTGCATCGGAGAAGAGACGACGCCTGGCACGTGACTTTACAGCAAGCACCCAAACTTCAAACGCAGAACTTGGCTTCTTTGTTCAAACTGAAAGGAATACCGACATTACTGCTAATTGAACCCGTTTCGAATTCTATTGCAATTTTGCCATTTCCACGACCGTTGCGGTCATCTTTATCCCGCCAAGCAGCGACTGAAGGAAGAAGCAAACAAGACAAACTTGGTATTGTCTCCGCAGGATCGGTGGAACAAGGAGCAGAGCTTCGACATTTTCAACTCTCACGCGAAGCTCACTACCTACCATTACAAAATGTCTCACGCCATGGATGACGACGACGACGATCTCTATGACCCCGCTGATGCGGTCCCGGTCACCCAACCCAGGGACCCCCGAAGACCCCCGGCCGACACTCCGATGAACGATGATGCGGAGGAAGAAGAGGAGGTAGAGGAGGAAGATGACGAAGTACGGCGGGCTCCTAGCGTGTCGCGATGCAGTCTGCTAACTAGATACCTAGGACGACTTTAATATTATTACAGAGGCTCCTCCAGATGCGCCGCCCCCAGAAGTGTGAGCTCTACCCTCTCTATTGACTCTAGGAGCCTTTGCTAAGTCGCACAGTTCACATCCTCGCCATGCCAGCTTACGAACCGACTCTCAACGCCCTACATCCGCCGACCCCTCCTCCATTCCGAAATCGCAGACGCCTACATTAACGCCGAAAGCTGACGCATCGGTCCCAGTGCCTGCCGGTACAAGACCCGTGTCGCAAAAACCCGGGTCCGCATACCCCCCGGTGCACGCGTCAACGCTCGATGTTAATGCAAACCCAATTCACCCCGCGACTGGCAAACCGATATTGCTGACTGATATGGACATTGATTTCCCCGACGATGATAAGCCATGGAGGCGGCCTGGGACGGATCTGACGGACTATTTCAACTATGGATTTGACGAGTTTACGTGGGCAAGCTATGTCCTAAAGCAACAAGAGTTACGGAAGGAAGTTGGAGACCAGAAGAGGCAGCTGGATGACATGCAAAATTTCCTGACCATGGGACTGCCCCCAATGCCCGGCGCTCAACCTGGGGCTGGGCCAGCTGCGGGTAGTGCACCACCTCCAATGCCAGGAATGACGGGAATTCCAGATATGAATCCGGACATGATGCAGGGAATGTTGGCCTCAATGATGTCTCAAGGCTTAGATCCCTCTTCCATGGATCCCATGGCGTTCATGCAACACGCCCAGGCAATGATGGGCGGGCAATCCGGCGCAGGCGGCGGACAGCAGGGTCAAGGAGGATTCGGCGGTCAGGGTGGTCAAGGTCAGATGGGTTATGGAAATGCTGGAGGCGGTTATGGTGGAGGCCGTGGCCGAGGAAGAAGATGGTAATACAAGCGTGGCATCAAATGGTGTTCTTGGTCATGGAATATGTGTAATGCTTATAAAAGGAAAATACAACTCCCGGAGGGCGAACCTCTTCAATCACTCTTGCACAATTAGCAGTTAGTAGACGCCGGATAGCTGTGCTTTCGGCGGTAAGGAGCTGTCGCAGAGCTCTTCAAGACGACAGAGTTGGCGTTGGTTGGCTACAGAGCTGAATCGAGATAAGCCAAAGCGGTACCTATCGTAGCAAGAAGTCACTGAATGGCCTGAAAGCTTCGCTGATTTATTGATCTTGATCATGGTCGTAGTCCAGCGTTTGAGAGCTCTCAATACCCTCGGCAGTCGTGGAGAAGCTGGAGGTCTTGGCATTCTGGAAATTTCTCGCGAGTCCAGATCGGATCTTCTTCCCCAGCTCGCCGGCCTTGCGCTTTTCTTCTTCTTTGCTTCCACGTCCCAATCCTCCTATCCATCCACGCCTGCTTTCGCTCGTCTCTTACGCCCTTTTTTGTGTTTTTACACTTTCCACCACATATCCTCACGATGGTACGTCAATCCAGCAATCTCCGAGCTGCCAGCGGGTCTGCGTCAGAAGTTTTCCATCGCGAGCTCCTACGGAAGCCAAGCTTCGGCATCGAATCCGGGATACCAGTTCTGCGGATCAGAATTGCTAACATGCAATGTGCTCCTAGTCTCTCCTCCGCAACGTCAAGAACCTTGCCCCCCTCCTGGACCGCGTCCTCGTCCAGCGCGTCAAGCCCGAGGCCAAGACCGCCTCCGGTATCTTCCTCCCTGAGAGCAGCGTCAAGGAGCAGAACGAGGCCAAGGTCCTCGCTGTCGGCCCCGGTGCCGTTGACCGCAACGGCCAGCGCATCCCCATGGGCGTCACCGCTGGTGACCGTGTCCTGATCCCTCAGGTATGTTGCGATCCCTAGTCACATTGAATAAAATGAGCTTGATATCTCGAGGATACGCCCATCTCCATTTCCGTTGAATAAACAAGGTGCTAACGGTACTTTTGCTGCAGTTTGGTGGTAGCCCCATCAAGATCGGTGAGGATGAGTACCACCTCTTCCGGGACTCTGAGTACGTCTTTCATATACATACCCCGTCATGATTGAATCAAACCTAACATGATAAACAGGATCCTTGCCAAGATCAACGAATAAGCAGGCCATGAATCGGAATGACTCGAGGTCTCCATTCGTTTCGCTCACTCGGACCGAGACGTCCGAGTCCTTGTATTATACCTTTTGAAAATCATGATCTCAATGTTCGCAATTTCCTATAATCCTAGAAAAGGAGCCTGGATGATGCCAGGGGGGCATCCAATGCCTCCCTCATATTCTTGGGATATTGTTTCTTCTTGCATTTATTGCCGAAAGCGTGAAATGATTGTTTTGCATACCACTTGATGTACTCTAAACTAAACTTGGCTCTCATCATGCCTTACTTGCGGGCGGACATGACGAGCATAAATAATAATCTCCTCTCTAACAAGCCATGTCTTTAAAGTTGCGCACAGCCCAATCTAACTCAACAAGCAGTCCGCCTTTCTTCATTCAATTTATTCCATCCCCGAAGTTCAACGCCCAATCGCACTGCCAGTCCATCTCAATCAACGCCGCAACCCTCTTCAAAACCTTGTCACCCAGCAGTCCACTAAAGATCTTTTCCCTCTCCGCCCCCGACATCTCCACAAACCTAGAAAGCCCCGAGCGGCCTCCATACTCCCTCCTCAAGACCGCCAACACAACCTGCGCCGCATACGGATTCAACCCCGTCCTCCTCAAGAAGCCCTCCCAAACACGTTCCTGCGTGTCTCCCAACAATTCCACCAGCTGCGGTCTCGGGTTAACAGGCGTAAATGCAATCCGATACTGAGACTGCGTCTGGATGCCAGCCGGCGGAAGCCGACAGATATGTTTATGCGCGAGGGCGAGGATCCACGCCGATATTGACTCAGACACAGACGGGACAAGCAGCGGAACTACGCAGCTATAGTCAGCGAGCGAGGCGCAGAACGCCGATAAAGACGTCAGCGCGGTATTTAGGGCTTTATCCACCGTGAGTTGCGGGTTCGAGGCACGGGCTTTCGAGCGCTTCGACTGGTCCGGATTATGGGCTATAAAGACGTATAGCTGTGCGTAGCGGGGGGCAAGGCGGAATATCGACTCGCGGAGAGGTGAGTTGATGGTTTTGGCCAGGGACGATCCAGCGGCGCAGGTGGGTTTGTGGCCTGGGAGGTAGAGTTGCATTGTTGCTTGGGAGGTTGCGAGGCAGATGCCGGTTTGCGGGGAGAGGATTATGTCTGCTTCTGCTGGGAGCGGTGCTGGGGCTTTCGATTGCGGTCTTGGTCGGCGGTTTGATGCGGTGTCGGTGTGATAGTCTCTGTATATAAGTTTAGGTGGGTGTTCTGCCCCCTCGAGGCATTGGATGATTCGGAGGTGGGACTTTAGGAGCGCGGTTGATATGAAGAGGACTAGGCCTTCGTGGTTCGGGGGGACTCGTGGTACTTGGGTGACGGGGAATGAAGGTGTGCGGGTGGACTTGTTCGTGGGTATGTCTGGTTTCTGTTTCGGCGCTTGTGGTTCTGGGATAGGAGGCTTGGTGACAGTGTTCTGGTTCTGGCCCTGGCCGTCCTTGCTTGGGAAGTAGGGACTCTCCGCGGAGATCTGTTTTCTCGTGCTTTTCCCTCTTGTCTCCATAAATGAGGACAAGGAGCCTAGGTTTACGCGTGGTGGCTGTCCACCCTGGCGTTGCTGACATGTTTCAACCTTGCGTTTGGCATCGTGACTTCCATGCAAACTTTTCGGGGAGGGCTCTTGTTTTGGTCTTTTCTGAGAAAGTTGTTTGGCCACAGGAGTAGCTGCTCGTTTTTGTGGCGCGTCAGATTTTGACATATGGCCCTCGTTTGCAGAAGCCAATTGGTGAGCTCTCTTCTCATCTAAGTCTTTGCCAGTGTTGTTAAACTTTGCAGGTGATGGAGCTTCCTCAACGATTAGAACGGAGTCGGATACTGGCTTATCTTGACTAGGGCTGGCCCTTTCAGGTGAATCGACACGCTCATATTGGATATCTCGACCACGGCCGAAAGAAAGTGGTGTCTTTTCGAATGCATGATCCAACATAGGCTTCCCGTAGTCCGTTTTGCGACAAAACAGATCGAACTCTATCGAAGCTGCGGACACCGGGCTCGGCAGCATGTGGTCTTCAGGAGCAGGCGTCGGGCTCGGAGGGAGATAATCGGCAGTCAATGGGAGGACGTCGGATTCTGGCTCGACCGGAACACACTGTAGCGACCATATTAGCTGGACATCTTGGTATGATTACGAGAAACGAAGTACCTTCAGCAGCATTCCCAGAATATCTTCGAGCTCCTTCACCGACGGCCCAGCATTGCTTCTGATGGTCTGTATGAGCGAAAACGATTGCTTCGAGCATCTGACTCTATCATTCTTCTTGACCTCATCAAGCAAGCGAGACCCATTCGTTCCCATGCGATCAAGTGGACTCGGACCAGAACCGCTGGATATATCTTGCGATCCATGAGGCAATTCGATGTCGCTCACGACGTACCGCAAACGGCTCCTCGACAAGTTCACATCAGTCTCCCGCTGTAGACTAAAGATAGGCGATTCGACTGCAGCATCATAGCGGTGAAATTCCGGTAGGATATCGTCCCAATTGACGACGATGCCCGTCTGAGCTTCCCGAATAAGCGCTGTCAGGAAACGAGCGCTTCCTTTCGAGGCCCGTATTTTCTCTCCACGGATTCGTTCTTTGAGAGCCGAGCGAGCAGTTTGAAGGCGATCACTGTACCTAGAAAGATTGTTAGGCAATAAATCGTCTACACCGTGTCCGAAAGTGTCGTCAACGTGTGTTAGCGGGTTAATGGCCAAGTAGTCACTAGCGATTCCGTGAAAACGAGCGTATTCGAGTAGCGAAGGGTCCATTGGCGAGACAGGTTTGAAAGAGTAAGGGGATTCGGGCCATCTAGTAGAGAAATAGTTAGAGAGGAAGTTGCTAATATGGCAAGTTCTAGCGGTGATGTTAATAAAGTTGAAATATCTTTCTAGGATTGGGAATGTTGACCACGGGGAGTGCAGACCTACATTCAGCTTTTGTCCAGTAGCATGGAGGATACCAATAATATCGAGGCCGAATCGTGTCAATATATATGTTTGCATCATGAGGAAGAAAAGCACTAGGTATATTCTCCTGATTGCTCTATTGAAATTAACGCCGTGTCCATAATCAGAATAAGACGCATAAGTATGGCTTGCCGCTCTTTGACCTTAATATCCAGTTCATATGCCGTCATAAAATACAGAAGGAAGTAGATGGAACGTGTGCTGTACAGAACTACGCCTGTCTCCGACCAGATGGCGCGCCGAGCACGACTTCCTGCGCCTGCTCCGTGACCGCACCCAAACGGCTGGCAACACCCAAAATACCCGTCTCGACATCACCAAGAACAGCAGCAAGGTCATTTAAGACTGTCCTTGGAGCACCATTTCCGGCACTATCACGATTTCGGGAAGTTGTGAACTCGTGGATCTGTCGTTCCAGAGTAGATTCGACCCCGTGAAGATGGTCCTCGATCTCCTTCAGGTTCCGGGTATAGCGCTCAAGGACGTCGCCCATCTCGTCAGACCGCTGAGTAAAGTAGTCCACCAGGTTCACAGGCACTCCGTTGATGCTGCTCGTGGATGGATCACCTTCAACATCATCCGGGAGCGCCAGAGTGTTCTTTCGCGTCGATCGCATCGATTTGGAATCCGATACCTTCTGGTTTTGAGCAGACCACCATCCAGAGCCTCCGGTTGACTGGTATTGCATCGGAAGTTTGAGGGTATCGATCGCACGAAAGGCGACCTCCGCCTCCGCTGCGTCTCGAGACACGAGGCTTCGAAGCTGGTCGATATCGGTGGCGTCATTTTCCAAGGCGTGTTGCATTGTTTCCAGCTTGCCCTGGACATACTCCACGTCATTCGGTATAGTACTGCCTTGAGACGAAACCAGAGGCAGAATACTTGCGACCTCATTGCACATTTTGATTTGGTTAACGATGAACGTATCGAACAGTTCGAGATCTGCTTTGACCTCATCCGCACAGCTTTCGTACTTTGTGGTTGGCAGAATGTTGGTAGTGTCGACTTTGGCACCCTGAATTACTGTGCTAGCACCAGCTGCTGGCGCCTGTTGTGTGGGTTGCTGCGTAGTAGTATTCTGGGTTCCGAAAAGGGATAGCGTAGGCTTTTGGGCCTGCTGTTGCCCAGCGTTTGTATTCGTGCCACTGATGTAGATGTTAGCATCAACTCGTTACGCACGCAACTGGCTCAAGGGCTCTTACAAGATACCAGTACCGGTTGTGGTCGAGCCTAGACTGAACGCGGGCTTCGACTGAGCCTGAGTAGTGGATCCCGCTGCCATGTTTCCAAAAAGCCCTCCAGTATTGCTTGTTTGCGTTGTGGTATTGTTCGCGCCAGCAGTGCCAGAGAACAGACCGCCGGTTTGTGGTTGAGTGTTGGTTGTGGTATTGCCAAACAATCCGGTCCCCGACGTGCTGTTTTGCTGACCACCCAACCCTGAAAACAAGCTTGACCCAGTGTTTTGCGTCTGTTGTGTATTTCCAGTCCCAGTGTTTCCGAATAGGCCACCAGCTGGCTTCGATTGCGTCGCGGCGGTCCCGAATAGACCTCCAGAAGCGCCTGTCGAGGCCGGCGTAGTCGCGGAGGTATTGCCGCCACTATCCAAAGCAGGAGCAGCGTTAGAAAGCACATATCAATCGGTGGTCAGCATACTCACAAGAGAGAGTTGGCGGAGTTTGTGTTGATGGAGAGCCCTGTTGAGGGAGCTGCGGGTTTTGAGGAAAACATTCTGAAAGAAAGGAAGGATCACAGATCCGGAATGTACGGTAGCGTGGCGTTGAATCAAGACAAAGACACTGTCCACCTGCAATGAGCCTAGTGCGATGTCCTTCGAAGACGAGACAGAGAAGCTGGGTAGGGAGTAAGGTTGTTGATGATGCTGAAAAACATAAAATTGACCGCAGTCCACCCCCGACTCCACCCAGCTTGACCCCGGCCAAGCTCGCTATTTGTCCGCCCGGCACCGGTGCTGAGCCACAGCAGGCCGCACCGCCACGGATCAAACCACGTTGCCGATATCAAATCCAACGTCAGCTCAAGCCCAAGCGCCTGCTGCCAAAGACCATATCCATATCCTAGCCTACTCTAGCCTGGGCTCCCTTGCCAACTCCTCCGGGCACCCTAACACGCTGATCGTATCACTCGCTGGTCTCCCTTAGGGTGCTGCTGACGTGGCTGCTGACCCTGGCCCACCTCCGAGCCCTAGGTACCTAGTAGACGTCCTCTTGTCTGAACAATCCGCGTGAAGGCAGGCCTGTACAGGCGCTGACTTACCTGAAACCGTGAGCTCGATGTCAGCACCTAGAGTCAGCTTCAATCGTACGTAGGGAGAGTCGCATTTCTCATCTCCATCTAGCTCCCATTGCCTTACCTTAGGGCAGTTTGGACAAAGCCAGGCTCTAGGTGCACCCGTTCACTTTAGAGTGTGTCAACGTGCAGCACGGAGCAACATGTACAGCCCACTGGCGACCATGGAGCCCATTCATCTTGCTTCAACTGAGACTCCAGTCACGCAGCTGTCTCCCTCACCCTCACACCAGCATTTTCCTAGTCAGCAGGCAGAGAGCAGTGGGCTGGACAAACAAATGCAAGACTCAGGTGTCTTGAGCGAATATTTCAAGAGTGCTCAGTGGTGAGTTTAAACTGAAGTTTCCCCTGAAGCTGGCCCAACACAGGCCTGCTCACCTTTCTGCTCACCTGCCTGCACTGAGATTTTCATGCGGCGACATCATGGCCAAACTCAAACAAAAACGACCCATGTACTGAATCTTCTTCTCGTGTTAACAGGTCCCCTGATGGCACAACCATCTTGACAGACTCCTCTGACCACAACATCAGAACCTACATTGTGTCAGTACACCTTTCTGTCCTCTGAAAAAGTCTTGAAAACTGTAAGAACCTAACAAACCCCACAGCCCCCAGGATCTTCTCGAAGAACGACAGTCTCCCCATCGGCTTTCTCCTTATTCTGTCTTGCCCTCTGGAGAGCCAACTTACGCATCTGCCTTCTACCCCTTCTTCTCGCTTCAGGAGCCGTCGTCTGCCTTGTTCCTTTCGTCTGTTAGAGACCATCCCATTCGATTGGCTTCTGCTCTCTCCCCGACATCGCTGGCGACCTATTCTCTTGTGAACCCAATGACCGAAGCCTTCATAACACCTCATTGCATTCTTTACCCTACTGCCTTGGGCGGAACTCACTTTCTCACTGGATCGGATAGCCTTATATGCCTTTTTGATGTTTCTCGGCCCGGGAATGAGGGCCCTGTGACTTGTATGCCCACAATACCAAGCAAGCGCAAACAGTTGGTTGGCGGAGGCATTGGAATGAAAGGTATAGTCTCTGCGCTGGCGCTAAGTCCGGATGAGGGCGGAATCCTGGCCGCCGGTACGTTCTCGCGGAACATCGGGCTTTATGATTCAAATGGCACAGGGCAATCTCTTGGGACATTCAGTGTCTCGAAGAATGAAGCCGATCGTCACATCGGTGGAGGCGGGGTTACTCAACTTCTCTGGAGCCCTTGCGGACGATACCTTTATATAGCGGAACGCAAGAGCGACGGCGTTCTGATTTATGATATCAGAGTTACCGGGCAACTTCTCGGATGGCTTCGAGGGCGCAACGCTCTTACAAATCAAAGGATGAAGATCGACTTGGTTCCAACGACGGACGGTCACGGCCCCGAGATATGGGCTGGCGGCACGGATGGCGTATTGCGATCCTGGAGAGACACTGTACATACCGTTGGAGCGCAGGATCCGACCTGGGAATGGAAGGTTCATAATGGTAAGTACAACTCTGACCAAGTCGAATGATGGATACTAAAAAATGAGACATAGACTCAGTGAGCAGCACTGTCATGCATCCGATGGGCAATATTATGGCCACAACGTCCGGCCAAAAGCGCCCGAGAGAACACTTGGATGATATGGGCGAACTCCCCTTGATTCCAAGTACTGAAAGCTCGTTGGATGTGTGGCTTCTTCCTGGTGTATCTAAGTCTTGGACAAGATCGTCCTCATCGTCCTAGATGAACGCGTGGCTTCCTCTTGGTGTATCTGCGCCGCAGACAAGGTCGTTCTCCTCGGCCCAGAGCTTTGTTTTCTGCAATGAGCAGGAAACTATCTTTCGTCAGGGTAACTGGATTTGGCGGCTGTGTGCTAAGTCCAGTGTGGAGGCCGATGATAGGATGTAAGTTGCTTCAATGGGTACGTCAAGATATCGATTCATGATGTCGACCTTCGAGGACGGCCATGGCTTACGCTCGCGAAAGGAACAAGGGAATCGGGACTCATTTGGCGACCATACCAACGCCAATCGCACTCAGGAGCTGCGAAAGCCTCGAGCCTCGAGTTCGAGCGCACGGTTACGGTTCTAAGATCGAAGCCGGTGACATTGACATATTCCCTCGTTACTAAATAGAGCTTCAAACTTCAATTGCTACTGGGATGTCCTATTGCCTAAGCTAGGCTGGTTCAACAATGGGATTGTGCAGAAAATGCCGCATTTCTTTATTGACGGTCGACGGTTGCTATTGTGTTGCACCTTCGAGGCAGCTCGGTATTGTCCCTGAGCCACTACACCCAACCTACCTAGGTGAATGAGTACTCCCGAACTTCATCTCAACATATCTGCCGCTCCAATATTCACTGCAGAACTCTCTCCCGACGTGCCGCTCCTGAACATTGCTGTTCTCGTCACTGCCGAGCGAGTTCCTGTTGAGCAGATCTCCTGGAGAACACTTACCTCCCATTCACTAACAGCTCCGCTTGTTGACTCCAGCTCTTGACGGAAGCTACTATAAATATTCCCCAGTTTCTCTCAACCTCTCCCTCCATATTTTCTCCATCTTCACTCCGAAGTTCACTCTTCATCTTTCGTTTCCAATTCTTTGCCCAATCCTGTTGGATATCATCTTTTCGATCGTATTCATCCACTTATCCATCTTTCTATCATCGAGCTATCAAGATACAGCCAAGCTTCTAATAAAGTCTGTGCATCGCGTGCTAGAGTTGTCCAATCAAGGCCTCTTCGGCATCGCAGCCATGGAGCCTAACCCGTTGGAAAACTTGGATGATCATTACCGCTCTATCTTACAAGAGGCCATCCCTTTCAATGAGGCTGCCTGGCAATCAATCACCAACGTTTTGTACTCCAACCCAGCGTCTGTGTCCGAGCCTACTAGCAATCCCCCATCTATAGGCGAGTTCGGACCCACCACTTCTGATCCCAGTCTCAGCGACTCACCGTTGCCGAACGGACCCTTGTTCAACCCCTCCGAGGGACAGAATGCTTTTTCCAGCATTAGTCTTAATGATCCAGGATTCCTCGCGAGCCTCTCAAGCAATGGAATGAATGACAACGGATCATCTGGTCAACTTGGAGGCTCGGACGAAACCACTTCCAACCCTACTGAGGCACCTCATGAACAGGGCCTCACTAACGATGCGACGCCTATTCCGGTCGAGGAGATGGCTGCTGGCGCCCTGAAACCTACGGAGAATCCTCCCGCCTCTACACTCAACTCCTCCAGTGAACCGGATCAAGATGCTAAGTGCTTTTTATGTCGGCAAACTTGGGCTCGACTTTGCCGCTCTGATCCTGAGACGGTAGATTATACGAGTGTGGAATTTCATCTTTATTACCAGAAGCATCATGAAGTTCATTTGAGGTTGCATCCCACAATCGAATACGGTGTCTCGAAGACTGATGAGGAAGAGGAAGACGCAGTTGATAACTATGAACACAACAGCGAGGCAGATGATCTTGAAGGCCACGACAGTGAGGAAGAGGAAGATCAATCAAATGAAGACTGTTTAGATGCTGCGGATGATGAAGTAGCCCTTGGGCCTGATTTCTTTCAATCCAATCCAATGGAGTTTGTTGATTATGCTGAGCAACGGGCAACCACTGAGCTATCCACAGAAGGCAATGGAACCATTGAGCAGTCGATTCGTCAAGCAGTCTCAGCAGCCGCAGTTAGGCAACACACAGAAGGCGACGAAACAAGTGCACAAGGGACCTCCTATGCAGAGGCTATAGAAGCGGCGCTTGTGCGAGAAAAACAAGTTTTCAATGGACGCGAAGTTCCGAAAACTACTGGACGAGACAAGCTCTATCTTGCGGTGGCAGAGACTGCACTACAATGCACTGAAAACTTCGCCGGTAACATTACCAAGTTCGAGTCTCTCGATCACGCGCGGCAGGAATTGGCCAACAAGGTCACTCGTCCCCCGCCTGATGCTACTATACCCACAAACGCTGCGCAGGAACGGGCATACGTTAACGCCTTGCTCAAATTCATTCTTGACTTGGGGTTCTCAATAGACAATGAAGGGGCATTGAATCGATTCAAAAAAATCTATTTGCCCCACAAGGAAGAGATTGAACTGTGGTGCTGGGGGGTTGTGGTAAGTATCTCAAGGAATATTCAATAAGTGATGTACTAACATAGTTTCTATAGGACATCGTGAAACAACGCGCGATAAATGGACATCCAACAAGAAAACCGGGTTGCAGTTCCAATTTCAAGGAGAGAATGGCCGCGATAATGGAGTGCCTTCACTACCGCAAAACAACCTACAGCTCGTGCCAGACGAACAATACCTTCGACAACCTCATTGCCGATCCAAAACAGACTTTGCAGTCAGGTAAAACCAACAAAAAGGGCAATGCAAAGAAAAAGGTCCAAATAACTATGGGCAAAGAGGTCGAGGCCACTCAGCGACAAGCTTCGAACACCACCACGCCGGACACAACACTTGACGCACAGAACAAGAGGCAGTCAAAGAAGAAGACAACGGCGCAGCAACATAGATCTAGCACGGAGGCACCGCGAGGACAAAATAACGCTAGAGCGGAGGAACAGGGCTCAGCGCAACCGCAAAATGCCAACACAGCCCACCACCCTTCACCCGTGCCAGAAAACCAAAATGTTCACGGAGTTGCTGACGTTTCTCGGGACATGCAGGCAGTGCAACCTTTGATCCCTTCGCCTCTCGTTGCCGGTCAGCACGGAGTGCTGAACCACGGAGGTCATCCAAATCTCGCAGCTGGCTGGCCCTTGCAATACCAAGAACCGTATTTTCCAGCGAGCCCGGGCGTTAGCGAAGTTCCTGGCGTCTCTCGAGACATGCGGGCAGTGCGACCTGACGGCACCTTGCATCCGGTTAACGGTCAGCATGGATTGACGGATTACGGAGGCCGTCAAAATCTCGCAGCGAGCTCTGCCCTTCAAAGCCAACCACAGTATCATCCGCGATATGCTACGACCATAGATGATAATGGTTCTGAACAACAAGCACAGAACCGTCCAGTAGAGCAGTACTCGAACACTTATCATGAGCCGTTATTTGACCTGATGAGCTCGGTTGACATTGACATGATCACCCGTTGGGATACGGCGGCCTTTGAAGACGAGAACATGCCTCATTTGTCACAAACTATTTCTATTCCTCCACATGTCAATGCTTCCGGGTCTCATCCAGCTACTCATTATAACGAAAACATCCTTCCCCAGCAATTGAATGGGATTTCCACTGCTCCCGGCGCTGGGCAAACTTTCAACAGTCATCAACACCCGGGAACTCGTCGAGCTCCAAACAATAGCCAAGTTCGCCGCGCTGGTCAAGCTTCGCAGAATAGCACCAATACCCGTACCCTGAGAAAGCGTTCTCACACGGACGAGGATGCGCTTGTTTCCACTTCTCCGCAAGGCCCAAAACGTCAGCGTATCTCACGCTTTGTCCCGAACCACAATGACTGTCAATCATCGGAGCCCTAGTGAGAGCACCAAGTAGAACGCAGAGATCCCTCCAGGAAATACAAAATAAACAAACCGACGAAAAAAAAAAGTAAAAAACACAACCCAAAAAAAGGAGAAAAACCAAACCCAAAAAAAAGACGCAATGATAAAGTCAAAAAAGTCCTCAAATCATCAACCGCCTCCTCATCTACTTCCAGCGACATGATTTCCATACGCATGGTTCTCCAGCGACATTACGATACCCAGCTTTGGCATTGCATTTACGCGATATCCTCGTTCAAGCGCAGGAGTCAAGGGAAATCGTGGGAAGATACCCAGGGTGCACAATGCTTACTCTACGGGGAGACGGTGTTTGGGCGTGGCTTCTGATGTCTCTTTTCTCGTCTCTTTTTATCATGTTTTTTCCTATGTCTTTCCTTTTTTAGTTTCCTTTTTCAGATTTCTTTGTTCCATCTGCTTCATTCAGACAGCGACATCTTGTATTCTCCGTCGCATCCGGGCTGTTTTGGGACTTTCAGGGCTCGTCCATTTATCTAACAAGTGCCATTGCTACATAGAGGTGCCATGCTTGGTGAGAAGCTGGCCCTCATAGATGTCTATAGAGGTTTTTGGAGGAGACCCATAGAAACAGACAATAACTACATTGGCAAAAAAGATTTCCTTTCGTAGTAAGCAAGTAACTTTGAGCAAACGTAGATAGTATTAAAATGTGACGCTTACAATGTTTCGAGGTAGAAGTTACGACGTTAAAATCTGCCGGGGCAGTCTACAAACATAATAAACCATCGAGAGCAAACTTCAATTGATCAAAAGCCACTAGATAGTTGGATTTTCGGCCGCTGAGCAGACTCAAGGTAGCGTCTTCAGCTCGCAGAGCAGCCCAACGGCCAAGAGGAGGACCCGGGCGCAGAGACACTGGAGATAGCACAGGGTCGTATCAGTTGCTTTTCTACGCTGCCTCATCCCCGGACAAAGGAGTGTTGCCTTGGGAATAGCTTCAGCGGAGGCGTAACAGAAAATCAGTCCATGACATGAGGTTGAAGAATGAGGGCTAGAAAATCACATGCTCTGCCGATGATAAGGTAGCTCCAGTGTCACGGGCCCAATGACGTTATTTCCCCGACCGACCCCTCGAGTCGTCCCATCCCCGGATTCAAGGCCGGCGGGTTCCTCCGGAGGTGTTCTTCTTTTCTTTGTTCTTGTATCCCAGATTGAAGTCGTTGTGTTCATCCAAAAGCAATTCGTTCGTTGAGCAATATGGCCGAAGATGACTATGAGCTGGTATGCCTGCCTGAGGTCCACTCCACGAGTCCACTCCCGAAGCTTATCTTAGCTAACTTTCTGGAATTTTGAACGTGTTCTAGGACTCTTACCAGCTGTACCTTCGATATGAAGAAAGCCCACCGAAAGAAGACTGGAGAAAAGCCGCGCTTCGCGGACCGGCTTTGCCGACAATAGGAAATGCTGTTGCTGGTGCCGTTGGCGCTGCGGCGTCGAATCTCGCGACTTACCCGCTAAGCCTTATCATAGCAAGATTGCAGACTCAGAAGCAGAGGGGACGGAAAGCGAGCGATGGCGAGAAAGCCGATGATGAAGAAGAGTATGCGGGGATCTTGGATGCGGCGCGGAAAATATACGCGAAAGAAGGGATCAGCGGTCTTTATTCTGGCCTTGCGCAAGACACGGTCAAAAGCGTGCTCGATGCATTCTTGTTCTTCTTAGCGTACGAGTTCTTCAGGCAGCGGAGGATTGCGGCGAGATTTGGTTCGAGGCGGAGGTCGAAGCATACGGGTTTGCCTGTCCTTGATGAATTGGCCATTGGGGTGTTGGCCGGCGCTTTCTCGAAGTTTTTCACGACGCCATTATCAAATATCGTGGCAAGGAAGCAGACGTCGGGGACTTCAGCAAGCTCGTCGCAAATTGCGTCGAAGATTCGGTCGGAGAAGGGATTTGGAGGTTTCTGGTCAGGGTATTCGGCTGCTCTTATCCTCACGCTAAATCCGTCAATCACGTTCTTGCTTAACGGAATGCTCAAGTCAATTCTTCGTCGGAACAAAGGCCAGCCGTCAGCTGCAGTGACCTTTTTGTTAGCAGCGCTCAGCAAGTCCGCAGCGTCCTCGATCACATACCCCTTCTCAATGGCCAAGACTCGCTCTCAGGTATCAGACTCCGGTTCGAGTTCCGGCAATGATGGAGCGAAGGAAAACAACAATGACTCCGATGGGATTTTCTTCGTACCGTCAATAATATCGAACGTCATCACCATAGTTCGGACTGAGGGAGTCTCAGAGCTATATGCCGGCCTCCGCGGGGAAGTTCTGAAAGGCTTCTTCTCTCATGGTTTCACTATGCTTGCAAAAGACGCCGTATATGCTGGAATAGTGCGCGCGTATTACCTCATTCTCATTCTCAGCAAGCGCTATCCCAGCCCAGAGGAGTTGCTTGAGAGAGCTCGAGAACGGGCTGAGGAATATGCCGAGGCGGCTCGAGAAGGCGCAAAGGATCTCGCAGAGAAGGCAAAGAGCGGGACAGAAGAGATTCTGGATAGTCACACTGGAAGCGCAGCAGTTGACATGACGTCCAATACGACCCCGGTTGATGTTGATGCACTGGGATCGAATGAGACGGCGGAGATGGTCGGGGACTATGTTGAGGACGAGGCGAGGGAGTGGAAGAGTCTGTACCACTGGTTCTGGGAGAAGGAGAAGCTCGGTAAATCATGACTGTTTTTCAGTTTGTAGTTGTTTGTAAGTTGAGTGATTTAGCAAGCCTTGATTTCGTCACTCTTGGGTGTTACTTGCACCTGTCTTGATAGCCACGCTAGGAATTATAGCCAGGCCGAATGGCTATCGAAACAGGTGCTCTGAGCTGTGCATGGCTTATGCAAGTTATGAAAGTAATGATCTGCGCCCTAGGCACGGAGCGGGAGCCACATGCGGTGGTGGAACCGATCTGGCCGATCCGGTGGGACTTCGTTTCAGCCCACCACAACCACGGTTCTCTTCTCTTCCCCGATCTCTCTCACTCGCTTCCACACTTTGTCTAACCTTTTTCTCCATGTCGACGGAGCCTCAAGGTGGCCCTGGATTGGGGGACCTGGAAAAAGAACTGATTTGCTCGGTAGGTATGCTCCTTTTTGAATCTCCCGTCTCGGGTCTTGACAACCGCGGGGAGGGTGCCGGATTCCAGACTCGCTATCGTGCAGGCTATCGCTGCCCTTGCATCAATCGAGCAACGATAACCCCAGTCGCAATCATGGTCCTCGTACTTGGGAAATCATGATATTTCATTGAGGCCGCTCACTGACCGCTGCGCTAGATTTGCACAGATTTGCTGTTTCAGCCGCTTACACTCCTCGATTGCCTTCATACCTTCTGCGGATCCTGCCTGAAAGAATGGTTTCATACACAAGCATCTCGTCGATCTCCCTCTACTCCTCGATTTACCTGCCCGTCATGCCGTGCGAACGTCCGCGAGACTCGACCGAATGCCACCGTGACGACGCTCTTGGACATGGTCCTGACCGCTAATCCCGAGCGTGCCAAGCCAGCTACCGAACGAGCAGAGATAGAGCAACGTTATAAACACGGGGAATCAGTATTTCCGTCTCTGTCTTCTCCGGGGAATAGCTCCGCAGGGTCTGATGAAGAAGATCAGAGGATATTGGAGGAGGTTCGCCAGCTGAGTCTTCAGGACAGCCGGAGTCAGACGAGGACGACGGGCCAGCGGTCACGACAGTCATCTCGAACACGGCGAGCGGAATCTACGGATCTTAATGGACAACGAGAAGATGGCCGCTCTCGGCGGCGGCGGGAAGAGGAGCGTGCAGCTCGGCGAGAACGCGGAGCTCGAGCAACCGGACGGCCACAGAATGCTAGGGAGCGGTCGAGGAGAATCGAGCACCAATCAAGCCTGCGATCGTTGCTGAGCTTATCGGATACAGAAACTATGGAGGAAGAGATTTTACGGCAAATTTTCGAGGAAGGATTGCTGGATGATATTGACTTGGACAATTTGGAGCCCGGACAGGAAGAAGAGCTCAGCGAGCGCATTGCTGATGCTTATCGCCGAAGACACATGTTGCGCACCCGCTCTCAGCGACGGCAAGATACGCCAGGGCATCATCAAATGCAAAGGCAAGCTCATTCTCGTTCACGGTCCATGCAAAGACCGCAAGAATCTACCAGCAGCCCCGCAACTCCGAGATCACCACTCCTCGAACCACCTGTATCGCGTCCAGGGCCCTCAAACCACCAGAGACGTCTCTCTGAGCAAGGAAGCAACCGGAGGAGGAGAACGTCTCCGGTTCCCTATAGCCCGGCTTCATCATCAGATGTCACGCTTAGTCCTGCTCTTCGAACATCAAGTGACACCATCCCCGATCGATCCCGGAATTCTCATTCTCGACCTCCGCCATCTGGATCTGTTGCGACGCGGCCTCGACGTGCTCACTCCTCTGGCCAGAGCGTCCCTCACATCTTAATCGGTGATCGAAATGGGACGTCTAGTCATAGTCGTACTAGATCCTCTATTGATTCTCCGAGGTCGACTCCTCTAGCAGCACGAAACCCTCCGGATAGTCCGAGTTCTCTACGACCGCGAAATAACACGTCCGAGATATCTACAAACAGTTCTGTTCTGGCTGAAGTCAACGGCCCACGTTCTCGGCCGTCCTCATCTCGCTCAAACGCGTTGACGCAACCTGCCAATTCGTTCCTCGAACCGAGCATCTCATGCGATCGCTGCGGCAAAGCTAGCATCCAATATGACCTCCATATGACTTGCTCGCAGTGCAAAGATGGCGACTACCATCTTTGCCTCAGATGCTATCGCCTTGGCCGAGGTTGTTTGGATTGGAAGGGATTTGAGAATTCAGCGCAGGCCGAGTTCGTGAGAATGAGGGCGTCATCGGCCAGCCAGGCAAATTCGCAAGAGTCCCAACATGTCCTACAGTCTTTCAAATATTCACGCCCCTCAGAGACAGCTCTTCGATTTGTGCGAGATGGAAGGGAGACAACTAGTGACGATCCCGCCCGCAGATTGCAGCAAGGGCTCTTCTGCGATTGTTGCCAGTCATCCGCTAATGAGCTCTTATGGACCTGCAATCAATGCAACCAAGGGGACTGGGGGTTCTGCAACAAATGCGTTAACAAGGGCAAATGCTGCACGCACCCCCTACTCCCGATCTGCCGCATAGATCGGCCCCCTCAAGATCAATCCACCGCTGGCAGCAGCATTAGTGAATTCAGCGTTCTGACTATTTCAACTCGATGCGACGCCTGCTCCTGCGCAATCCCCACCTCAACCCTTCGATTCCACTGCCTCCAATGCAATGACGGCGATTACGATCTTTGCGCCAACTGCTACCTGAAATTCGTTGCGACATCGAAGATTCGCAAGGAAAACGGTCTCAATGGGTGGCGGCGATGTCTGAAGGGGCACCGCATGATCGTTGTCGGGTTCGAAAGTTACCCCGAAGGCCACCGCCGAGTTATCGCACGCAATCTCGTCGGCGGTAACGCCTTGAAGGACAAATACCTCCCGTCAACCTCATCTCCTGCCCAAGCCGTCGGTACACCCACTTCAGAGAGTCCAACAACTGTGGGCGACTGGAGTTGGAAAGAGGGATCCGAGCGTCGAAAGAAAACCTCCCGTATACGCTCTGCATGCAATAATGATCGTGACCGCACACCGGTCCCCGAACCGGGCACCCCTTCCTCAGTTAATCCGGCCCAGCCTCAAAGTCCCAGCACGGCAAACCCAGCTCCTCGTCGCTTCCCGCCAGATGGCGGCGTCGGCCTTATAGTCCATGCAATGTGGTCCTGGTACCCGGAAGAGGGCGTCCACGACGAACTAATGTTCCCGCGTGGCGCGGAAATCACCGAAGCAGAGAATATCAACGATGACTGGTATTGGGGTTGCTATGCGGGAATGACCGGATTATTCCCTGGGTCGCATGTTTCCGTGGCCGCGGAGATTGTTTGATATGGAGTTGAGTACGTTTCATACAAACATCGGTGGTTCTCGTCGCTTTTATCTTTTGTTGTTCTTCTTGTTTATTTTTGATTTAACGGTATACAAGCATTGCATGGCATGGAATGGCATAGTAGCCTGCATTACATGCCCGCCCACGAGGACTACGCCGCCACGACTTACTGCATTTGCATTGCATGTGATATGACAATAATGACATGACATGATACCTTATGTACTTACGGAGCATCTTCTTGCATGAACGCATCTCTTTCGATACTACTTCCATTTTTGTCGTAGCAGCAGTTCTTCCCGAACGCCCCTTGAGTACTCTGTAGTAGGCAACGCCACGGATCTGCAGTGCGCTCTAACGGAATATCGGAGTGTGGCGTGCTCGAGGATGGCGATGCAGTGCCGTCCAACTGGTGCCTAGCAAGTGGCGACTGCGTTCTGGAAATCGGATCCAATCAGCTGAGTTTTCTGGATTAGAGTGCTACCTACGGAGTAATAGTCCTGCTGGTGATGTATGACGTCAGTCTATCTGGACCTGCGGACTGTGATCAATTACGCCGGCTGAAATTGATCGTAAGGATGTTCCTACTTCTAATAATAGAGCCACTAAGTGCAGTTTGTCCAGGGGCATGATTTACAGGGAAGGCGTTGGGGAGGAACTTGGTCGGTTCTAGGCTCGGTCAGTACGTCTTCCTATAATCCGGAGTAATGTCCTTGAGGCTGTTATTGGCCACTGAGTTCCGTACATGTACGAGATCAGGAACAATAAATAAGAAAGACTCGAAACATTAAGTTCATATTGCAGTCTCGGTATCGTGATCATAATCATTACTGCAAGGTAGCATAGCCATAGCTAAGATAAACCGCCTCCGCCAACCTAACCCAAGGCACCGCAATAGTAAGGATAGAATAACACACCACAGAAGAAAGCGATAAGAGAGTCATCACTCATGACCGGCATCAAGCATAGCATCAAACATCAAAGACCCCAAGAGAGAGAGAAAGATAAGCTCACTCCAACATGGCAACCAACAGCCTCTGATAATCCCCACTCGTCTCACCCCGAACCCTCTTAACAAGATCCTGCTTGTACTTATGCTGATACGCGCCCTTAACATTCGCCACATGCTGACGATCCCAATGGACACGCACAACCCTGACGACAAGCTTCTCATCCTTCGTCCCCATGCCCTTCATGCATTCTTCCAGGAGCACGGCGTCGCGCATCGCAGAATCCAACGCTGTCCGGAGCATATGCAGCAGTGCATCCTTCATGTGTCCTGAGAATTCCTTTTCGAGATGGGCTTCGAGAGAGGTGTGGTAGCGCGCGGAGAAAGCTTGGTTCAGGGCTTGGAGTTCCCTGTTGGAGCTACGGGCGAAGATTGCGCAGACTTCGTCGGCGTTGTTGACCATTCGGGCGGCTGTTGCGCCGTGGATGTTCTGGGCTTCGGATTCGATAGTGCGTTGGTCGATATAGGCAGTTTCTTCGTGGCGCGCGGCGCGTAGAACGTGGGCGAAGAGGTTCTTTGTCTTGAAGGAGAGGTCGCCTTCGACGTCGCGTTCGAGAGAGCGGCGGTATGTCCGTTCGTAGGAAACCTTGATAGCGTTTAGATCCGCATTTGATCGGCCTAACAGAACATCATTAAGAAGCCACTCCTTAGTGCCTATGCCCTGGACAGCCTCGCGAGCCAATGCGGTATCGTGCATAAGCGGTCCATCGATGATAGCAAGGAGACCCTGGCGGAAATAGCTGCTTGTTTCCGATTTGACGTCGCTGTAGAGGTCGCGGCGGAGGTGTGAGGAGTATGTTGCGCGGACGGCGGCGATCTGGAGCGGGTCGAGCCTGGCCAGAACCTGGATGAGGGTCTTCTCATCCGTTCCGAAACCCTTCATGGCTTTTCGAAGCGTGTCGGCGTCACGGCGGAAATCGCCGGTGGCTATCTGTCCCGGAGCATAGCCCAATGAGGGCATCGACGGGGCGGGCGGAGGAGGAGGGCCATAACTTTGTCCGTAACCTTGTGGAGGTCCCTGCGGAGGGGGTTGGAAGTGCTGAGGGTGTTGCGGAGGTTGAGGCGAGTGCGGTTGTGGCGGGAACGGGCCTTGGGCGTTATATCCAAGGTTCGGTTGGTTCGGTTGATGATATCCTGGCCCAGGAGGTCCATAACCACCAGGAGAGTGGTATCCGGGGCCAGCTTGTGGGTATTGGGATTGTGCGCCGTACGCTGGGTTGTGAGACCCGACGTGTCCGGGAGGGCCTGGCGGAGGTTGGTATTGGCCTGGCGGTGGCCAGCCATGTTGATTCGGTTGGGGAGGGCCGTAACTAGGCTGAGGCCCGTTCTGTTGATATCCGGTGTACCCCTGCGCAGGGGGAAATTGTTCTAAGGACAAGACATTAGGTTTTGGAGGAACACTGGAGCTATACTAGAACTCACGGTTGGGTGGATATTGGTAGGACATAGTCGCGATAGAGAATACTCCCGTAAATGATAGAGAAATCAAAAACTATGGAGGAAGGAGGAACTGGAGATATATAAGCTGTTTGGATGCAAACGAAGCATGACATAGCCCCGGAAGAAGAGGGGCATGACGAATTAGGCTTGGCGCTATTGGATTGTGGCTCGCGCTTCTAAGGTCCCGCCAATCATGATGAAAGGACCGTTGGGGCGCAGCATTAGTGTACCGTAAGGCTGACTGTGGCAGTGCCATCAGCCCACTTTCCTTCAGTTCGTCTTCTGCGAGTCGGAGAAATAATAGGCGTTGATCTAAGGAACGGTAGCTCACGGAGAATATCGTCTTTAACTCAACCTTGTCGGCTCGCAGACCCGCTCATGCGTTTCCTGAGCCTGTGTCAAAACATGACCCTTTCTCCGTGTGACTGAGTAGTAGCTATATATATGTGGCGCATACTAACTCACCACTTCCTAAGTTGCATTTATAACCAAAACCATTCTGTATTTCTACTTGGCCCGCCAGCCCCGGTGGAAATATCTTGCCAGTATTCCACATTTACGCGCTGAAGACTTCGGAGTCTCTGAAGGCTCCAAGTACTCCTTGTACTGAGGCAGCTCATAAGGTTGTACCAACACCTCCAGTCTTTGAGCTACTGTCTGCGTCCACGAGTGGTCTCGGCCTAGCAGTTGCTCGTAGCCTGCTAGGGCTCGACGATACATACCCTCAGCTTCTGTCACTCTGTTCTGAGCAGCCCAGAACTCGGCAAAATAAGACGCCGCAGCCAGTGTGTGGATGCTATTAGGGCCCAGAGTCCTCGTAAAGCCAGACACTGCTCGCTCATACATCTCTTCTGCAGCCTTGAGTTTACCCCTTTGCTGATATACAATAGCAAGGTTATACATTCTGTCGACTGTGGCGGGGTGGTCTGGCCCATAAATCTTCCCTATGCCTATGGACCGTTCGAACATATCCTCCGCCTCTCCCAGTCTATCTGTGCGCTGGTATATACGGGCCAAGTGCCAGTATGAGTAATATGTCTGAATATGGTCAGGTCCGACGATTGCCATCTTGCCTTTGAATGCTGTTTGGCACATTTCTTCCGCAAGGTCTAGCCGTCCGCAAGTAGTGTGGAAGTCCCCGAGATGATCAAGGCTCTCTAGCGTCGATATGTGATTAGGCCCGAACATCTCATGATACTCGGATTGTGCGCGCTGATACATCTCCCCTGCCTTTTCCAACTCGTTACTGCGAACGTAGACATGCCCAAGGTTACCGCGTATCATAGGAACCATGGCTTCGTTCGATCCTAGGGCCATGTATCCTGAGAGTGCCTGCTTATATGCCGCCTTCGCCTCTAGTAATTTCCCTTGGACTTCGTGAACAAGCGCAAGAGCATAGATCATACTCAGAACTAGACGATCAGACATGAAGTCTGGTCCGAGGCCTTCCCGACAGATAGCCAAACCCCACTGGTAAATCTCTTCTGCCTGGCTCAGTTTGCACTGGCCAGCATAAAGATTTCCAATGCCGTTAAATGTAGTCCGAAGCTCGACACTATCAGTCAGTCTAAGGGTACGCACTTTGGGCAGGATATAAATAGCGTGAGGAAGCAGTCGTTGTTGAACAATCCAGGAACTCGCGTTCTGAATGCTCGGAACCATGTGCCCAACAGCGATGAAGGCTAGCTCCTTCAGCCGGGCTGCGTTTGGCTCGTTTTGGCTTTCTGAAATTGAGAGGCACCAGTCTCTCACGACTGGATGCATGGTGTAGCTGTCGTCTTGCAGCTTTGCCCCGATAAATGAGAACCCGAGAAGCGTTCTCATTTTTTCCCTGAAGACCAGTTCATCTGACATGACAGAATCAAACCACTTCGGCCGATTTGGACTGTAGGCGCCGTATTGCAAGAGTTGAAAAAATATATCCTGGTTGTCAAAGTGTGCGAGCACTAGCATGAGCTCGGCTGCTTCCGGGTCTCGTTCCCTTATTGCCTGATACGAAACGGCCCATGTCTGTAGTATGTTTCCTTGTTCGTATTGTCGGACAGAGCCGGATTGTGACTGCAGGTTATGCCACGATTCTCGATAATACTGTAGGTATTTGCTGAAGCTCGTTCCCGTCTCACGTATAAATGACCCTGCAAGAGTGATTCCTAGCGGTAGGCCATCTAAATGTTTGACAAGGTCGGCGACGTCTGCACTGGTCAGAAACATGATAATCAATGCACGAAACATAATTACCTCTATTGATATCCTTCGCTTGCTCGGCTTCCTGGCTAGATATGCCACTGTTTTGTAGGAGAAGTTGAGTAGCGTGGGTTGGATCCAACTTCTGGAGAGGAAAGGATCTCCCTAGCTCACTCAACTTCAACAGCCGAGACGTTATCAAAATTGAGCCATGATCGGCTGCGGGGAAGAACTGTCCAACATCATAGCCAGCATCTGCTCCGGGCGAGTATTGGTCGACGTTGTCGAAAATAATAAGCCAGCTATGGTTGTCTTGTAAGGCCAACCATTCCAAGACTTGAGAAGCATTCCGCTTGACTTCCCCTTCGTTTCTGGCTGTTGTGTCCGAATCTTGGCCTGGCAGTTTTGGCAATGCCGAGCTCAGTGATTGCAGAAGCGTTTCCTGGCTCTTGCCATTCAACCAGAGGACGGCAGTGAAATCGTCCTTGTGAGAGCGCGCAAAACGCGTGGCCAGTTGTGTCTTTCCCATGCCCCCAAGCCCATGTACGACTGCCACCCTCTGGGACTTCTGACTTGAAGGTTGTAGATGCTGCCAAAGATGCTCGAGTTCATCATCTCGCCCGATAAAGTTCTTTGCTGTAGACAGAGCAGTGACGTCGAATGGCACATGATATTTGCGCTCTAAATTTCTTTATTAGAGATACTGTCAAATATGCGATATCGACGCACCTTGACCACGCCGGGCAACGGAGGTATACAGAAGAAGTTCTTTCGCATAAGCTGCTGCTACTGCGGATGCGTACCCCTGCCATTGATTATTTTTGTGGGAATCCGCATAGTCACAGATGCCACGAACGACTATTGAGGGGAGATTGTCCATTATACCGGCTGCTTCCATCTCAATGCAGTAAGCACCCAACTTTCGTCCCAGTTCGTCCCGCAAGTCGCTATTTTTTACCACTTGGTTTGCGGATGCAATAAGGCCGTAGTGCACAACGGGTGTGTGATGCTTCCGTGAAGGTCGGGACACGGCCTTGGATTCGTCACAGTCGATACAAGTTGGGGACGTTGAATCGGGGTGGTCGTAATCAGAACGGTATAAGCGATCCTCTACAGCTGGACGAGCAAAAGCAGTCTTGCTCTCAAGTCCAGCGTAGAACTCCAAGAATCTACCGTCATGATTCATATGCCTCGCTTGCAACTTCGACAAGGCAGTCAAAAGAATCTGGGGTGGGCGACTGAGCATCCCAGTTGCCTGAAACCGCTCGCCTTTCAATACCTTCCCAAAGTCATACTCAATGACTCCGCCGTGGCCGTTCGTTGGTTTGCTGACCACAATGTCTCCAAGGCGGATATCTGCACTTCCAGGGACTGCGCCGCCGAGTCCAACCATGAGTCCAAAGCGAATCGAGCGAAAGGTAGACAGCAGTTGGACGACTACTGAGCTAGCCGAGACGGTGCCGTACTTGCCGCTGGGTAAACAGGCAATGACAACATCATGCTCTCCGATCCGTCCGAGCGAGTAGGAGTTATGGTCATTTGACTGTACCGGCAAGGACTCGTGTATCTCATCCAGCATAGCTTCCGCAGCTGCCGTTTCCACGGGTATCGCACAGATCCAGGCTACTGTGTAATCATCATGTGAACGGCGAATTTTGGGCGTCATGTCAATAGATCACCAGCTCTCTTCACGGAAACATCTATAAACTGACCGTGTCTCAAGAGGATGGAGGACGAAAATGCGAGCGGACAATGTGATCAAAAGCCAGAGACGCAAGGCTGATTTGGAATTGCAGTTTGTGCCACCAAGCAGGATAGCAGAGCATTTGAGGCTGTGTCCCCTAAGCGCCTGAAAGGAGTTCCAACCCAGGCTCACGCAAGCTGCCCAGTCAAAGAACTCAGCGCTAAATCAAGCATCGCTATAGGGCCAGCGCAGCAAGCACTCAACAGCTGCTTTTGAAGCGATTCTGAATCCAACAGTTTTTCAAGCTTCGTTAAGCGCGCCGTGATACGAAACAACGGCGTTAGAAACCAACACTTTTTGCTTGCATTGAGAACAACTGGTCAATGTCTGGACTTGACTCTCCCGAGCGAATGATCTAACCAAAAGCTCAGACGAACTTCGACCAGATCAGAATCAGCAGCATCAAGGTGAAAAAAAAGATAAGGCATGTCCCTAGCCGTGGTTCCACGATGGCGCACAGCGCCAAAAAAGGTCAGGGATGGGGGAAGCGAAAGCTTTCCGAATAACTTCTCTGCGATACCAATCGTTAGTTTTATTGATGCCCTAGGTAGTCCAGTATACTCACGCACATACCATAATGCCTCCGGAAATTAAATAATATCTTGACCGATAAAAGCTTTGAGAATTGAGATGGATGGAGGTGAGACTGTTGTTTTGAGATCATCTCGTTTCCTTATCTAGGTCGAGGTTATAGCCCCCCCGCCGGCCGCCTCGTAGCACTCGCTCCTTCCTCTATAATGCTAAGTTTGTACGGAACTACGGCCTCGATTTTAAATTACGCGTCTACAGGGATTTATAGATCAGAAGATGTCGATTGCCAGTCCTCAGACTAATCCCATATATTCGAGCCACAGGCAACTAAATAGAAGACAAGTGACAATCCCTTTCAGTGGAAACATCAAGCGAATCAATTCAATTCATTCCATAATTTGTATGTGTATGTGAAGAAAGACAAGCAAAGCACCGTCCCAGCAAAATCCCAAGCACCGACCGAAAAATAACACCCATTCCGAAACCCAGATTCCCATTGCATTGCACTCGCGAAATAACACGGCGGGGTAGTAGAAACGTCAAATGTAGAGATGGTGGAAGCCAATCTAGCCACCGAAACCGTAGAGGGTGCGGCCCTGGCGCTTGAGGGCGTAGACGACGTCGAGCGAGGTGACGGTCTTGCGCTTAGCGTGCTCGGTGTAGGTAACGGCGTCACGGATGACGGATTCGAGGAAGGACTTGAGGACACCGCGGGTCTCTTCGTAGATCATGGCGGAGATACGCTTGACACCACCACGGCGCGCGAGACGGCGGATAGCGGGCTTGGTGATACCCTGGATGTTGTCACGGAGGATCTTGCGGTGACGCTTGGCGCCGCCCTTGCCGAGACCCTTGCCACCTTTTCCGCCTGGATGATGTGTTAGTATATACGATGGAACAGTAGACGCGTCAATGTTGAGGTTGAGGGGTTGAGGTAGGTTGGTGATGGTGATGGGTTGACGTCACGTGTTTGGTACAAATCGCGACCGCGTCCGCGTCCGCCATCCAACGCGACGACAAGCATCCAGAAAGAACTGATGAGATAAAATGTAGAAATACTTACGTCCAGACATGATGAAGATGTGTTAGGTAGATGAATAGGCTTCTTTGGAGGATAAAAAGTGATGGAGGTTGATGATTTTGATGATGGAGAGGTGGTGGCGGTTGATGAGTACAGAAAGAGGGGAAAAGGAAAAGAATCGGGAGCGGGAGAAGGGGTTTAAATAAGTGGGCGGTAGGCGAGAGTGATTTGAGCGCGATTTCCCTCTGTGAATGACTAATACCGTGGCCGGTCGCAGGGAGAGAGTCAAAAAGCAACGTCAAGCGCTGATTGGCGGGTGGGGGCAGAGAAAAAGGGCGTTATGAACGACTGCTTTCCAGGCCGCGTTTTGGGCGGTTCTGATGTGGTGCGGGACTGCCGCTGGTTGGGACTTGGGAGCGCGGGAGCGGGAGCGGGAGGTCACGTGGCTAGGAACATCAACCACCACTGCACCAGGATCTCAGATCCACCACCACGCAATCATTCAATTACTGTTTACTAGGATACACAAAGGCTATGAGTGAAAATGGTCGAGACGAATTGATTCAAGGCTGTCTGTTGTCTGTACTGATGCGTCGGCTGCATCTGATATGATCCCAAAACTCCCGCGAAATGAACCGTAAATACAGCTGAATGACCGAACACTCCCGACGAAACACGAAAATTTAAGAATGGACAAAACCTCCTGACGCCATGCATGAACACAAATAAACAGACTAAATTAACACCAGAGTTGGGCTTTTAAGCATGTAATGAGCCTCCTTAGAAAAAGCACGCCGTTGAGAAAGCCGGCTGGCCAAATGCATCCACAGCGAAACAAAGCGAGCTTTGAATCATGCTAAAAGAATGAAGGAAACAATCCACGATACCATGATCATGGGGAAACAGATGATATGACATAATTGCGTTGGCTGCAACTAGACATGGCATCGTGATAAACGTCTAGGATGTTGCAAGCCATCTCATAAGACATGAAATCAAATAAGCAATACAATAGGCAAAAGACTGGCGCCTCGCGGTTTATGGTGCATCGCAGAGGTTCTAGCCGAATGCTCAACAGAAATAAATCGTAGAACTGCATAAAGATGAAGCGAGGCGCGCTAACGAGAGTTGTTTGGCCTGCAATCAAGCAGCAACCAACTCCCGAGATAGGCAACAAACGATACGGATGCGGTTTAGCAAGAGAAGTGACGTGGGAAGATCGACGGTATTAAACTGAGGCATCGCAGAATATGAGCATGATATTGTCCCCTCGTAAGACGAGGGGAGCGAGCAAATGTGACATTTACCCACTGATCATGGCGGGTGTTTGAGTTTCTTTGAAAAGCCTATCCTGCATAGGCTCAAAGTAGTTATAAGAGTAGGTCGGCGGAGATGCTGGTGAGCTTCGTGAGCCTTCTGCACTCTCCGAGGCAAAGCTTGGTGGTGACGGCGGCGAAGAGGAACTGGGGTTGGGCGCAGTGTCATTGATCTTGGGCGGGCGAGTAACCTTTGGAGAAGAAGCCGGAGAACCGTAAAAGCAGTATCGGTCCACGAGTTCTCTGTACACAGGGGACTCGCGGTTTGGCTTGCCCGAAAGCATCGAAGAAGGCTTCTCGGGACTCGATTGTGCGATCTGTAGGACAGGAGGAGATGTACTTCGTGCATCGGACCGCGACACAGGAGCTCCAGACTTGGCTCGGGTGGTCAACATGGTGCGATCATGTTCTGGTTTCGTACGCATAGCAGCCGACAACGATGACTCGAAATCATAGCGATTGCCGAATACCTGATGGGGCTGCTTATCGCGGCGGATAGGAACGGGACTTTCTGAATCATGATGGACATCATCGTCGTCATCCTGCTTTTCCTTCCGATTATTGAGAGGAGGACCAAACGAGATGTAGCGATGCATATCCGAGAAATCCTTCAGAGAGGAAGGCATCGAGAGAGGACGGCTACCGGATCCAGTGAAACTCCTGCTGCGAGGCAAGTTGGGCCGAGCGCGTGCCCGAGGCATTTCTTGGTTTTGTGCCTTCGGTTTGGGTATCTTGGTAAAATTCACTTGATAGTCCCTCATCTCATTGTTATCCCAAAACTCATGACCGGTCACGTTATACCGGATACAGACGAACATGGTTTTCTTATCCAGATTTGTCTGCTCATCCAGCCTGATATTGAACATGAACCGGTCATAACCATCGTGCAACTGCTTCTGCCGAGCATCATGGCTGTACGCAGCCGTCACTTCCGAGGTGGTTCTCCAGTTATCGAATGTGAAGCGGGCTGCAACATGCTTTTGGAAGGCAAGGTTAGCAACCACTACCAAACCAACCAAGGAGTGCTTGTCTGTCGAAAGAAACAAGCGCTCGAGGCGAACACGGGGATGGGGATGAGAAGGAGGTTTATGAGGAAAGTTTGATAGCCGTAGTCCCCATTCGAAGGACGGGCCCGACGGTTCAGCATGAAATGGATATTCGCTGTCGGCATCCAGATCCTCCACAGGTGACGATCCAGCACTGACAGCCTGAGGCTTGTCGAGCTGCAAGAAATGGCGGATATGCTCCAACTGGGCGTCAAAATGGACTGCCTTTGAATACGTCGGTGTCCCGGGCATGCTTGATGGCCGTCGACGAGCCGAGGATGGGCGTAACGCTGGTCTGACAAGCTCCCCAGACTTTTTGCGCACCATTGGTGATCTTGGTTCAATCTCGACATCCCGGTCACTGTCTTCTGGGGAACTGGTAACAGCTTCCTCTTGCTTTCGATGGATTGAGTTCTCGACAAAGGACCGAGAGCGAGAAACCATGCGGCCATCCTTGGTCAGAGAAGGGCGGCGGGGTCTGCTTGCGCCGACCCCCGTCTGCTCCCCTGATTTTGTTGCAGGCATGTCCCCCGATGGCTCCCCGGAAGGTTGTCTCTCAGGAGACGCCGTTCGTCTTTGCTCGATTGACCGCACAGCTGCCTCCAATTCCTCCAGCTGGTACACATCCCTGGCCGGGCTACCTGACTCTTCATCACTGGAGCTTTGCCCAGACTCTGGGGGCGAGAGGAGGGCTCCAGGTGGGATCGGTCCCTCGTTGACAGGCGAAGGCGATTGCCTTACACTAGCATAGACATCTGTGTTCCGGGTTTGTTCCCAGCCGTTGTCGGGAAAGACAAATGACTTGCTGTTGGATGGAGACCGCCGGTGTCGACGGACATAAGAAGCGGAAGAGTAGGACGGGGGAAGGTTTAGATTGTCTGCATCAGGGTCGGCCACGGTGGGTGAGCTTGGGGAAGGAGGAGTGCTGAGGTCAGAGTGTTCAATGTGCAGCGAAGAAGGCGACGTCTTCAACGGCGCAGTGTATGGCATCCGGCCGGTCTTGTGCAGAGGAACACAAGCAGCGGGCGACGGCAAGATATGGAGAGAAGGAGAAGCGCTATTTGCTGAGGCGGTATGGAGTAATCAAGAGATCAACGGAGACCAGGCGACGTGTCTGTAAATAAGATCTAGTTCTTGAGTTAGCTGGTTATCAATCAGGGTATGGGTTGCACGAAACGACGGACGGAGGCGGCGGTTTCGAATGCTCACAGATGTACACGCAGGGTTTAAGCAACAGAAGCGAAGCAATAAATCACTGGATTCATCCATGGAGGTAAGCCTTGAAGCTTCAATGGAGCAGTGAGGTCGGGTGGTCCGAATGAAACAGGAAGGCGCGATGGAGGCCTCTAGCAGCTCAGGAAGGCAGGCAGCTGAGATAGGGACAGGTACCACGACACGACGCCTGTCACACCACGCAAAGCAGGGAAAGGCAAAGTGAAGCTCAACGAGGACGGTGGAAAGTGGCCGGTGCGACGGTTGAAGCGGCAGAGCACAGGGAAGGCGCTGGGAGCGAATGAACCATACCTTTCATATACGACATCAGAACATTAAAGCCCAGGACGATCAGGCGAGGCGGAACGCGGCGGAAGAGACAAGAAAGTAAGAAAAGAAGAACAGGCAGGAAGAGAAGAAAGAAGATCAGTCAATCAACCTTGGTAGTGGTGGTGATGACGGGATAGATAAGAAGCCAGTGCAAATCAAGGCACAGGCGACAAGGGCAGCGTAGATAAAAGAACCAGACCCAGGGATCCAGGCAGAGGAGTGGGGAGGAGAGGAGAGGAGAGGTCGGGGAGGCGTTCTGTAGCAGGTATATAGAATGGAATAGATTAGGGGATTAATGGGGGCAATTAATAGCAGAATTAATGGCTTGATATAATAATATGCAATAATCGTCATTTCGTGGTAGTATAAGAGACTAAACCTGCCAGTCACCTCTGGGACCCGCCCGAGAGAGCTGCATGCACGGCGCACGCATTGACTCTGGGCGGTTGATGATAAGGCAAATGCGAATCCGGAGAGGATCTGACCGGCGGCAACGAAATTTCTCTTGTCGAGCTCGTGAGGGGCAAATCTCACAGCCATTATCAGCGCCATCCATGGTCGCATTGGCCTCATGGGAGCTTTCAACCAGTCTAGAAGGCCGTGTCCAATTCTTGGAGCTGTCAAGGTATGGCACGCTAGTACGCTACTGCTGGGTTTCTTTGATCTCTTCCCGCGCCCAGTCCAAGCAAGGCACTTTGACGGCAGCGCCGGATGATCGCTAAGAGCAAGATTACCTGATGACGATGGCCGATGGCCGGTCAGTGGTTTTTGATATTTTTTCGGCGGCTGGATTGATACTAGCCAACCTAAAATAGGCGATCGAACGGTCTGGGACGGTGGGACGATCACCCCCCATGAAGCCATCCAGCGCCCCCGGGCCGCCAACGCGGCGGCCTAGTGGTCAAGCCCAGGCCTGCCTGTACCACCACGGTATCATTTCGCCTCCCGATCGCACGATCCCACTGCACGTTGAGTTGAGCGCAAAAAACTCTGATATACTCCCTTTTGGCTTTCTTTTCCTGTGCGAATCTCCTCGGAGCATTCGCTATTCGCCGGCTGGCTGGCTGGCGAGCTTACCCCCAGCCATGCAAAACCTTGGGAGTCCAGCGGTGAGTCTGAGAGGCTTGAACTGAATTCCATGCCGTTCCAGGAATGACAAAAAGAAGCATGGGAAGTATCTAACGGCTCGGAATACTCCGTACATCTCATTTCTCTCTCGTCGTCGCGCACATGGCGTGGAGGAGATGAGGCCGCCAGATGATCTTCATGGCTGCAGCTCCGGACTCGCGGAGTATTGTTCTGGCTGGTCCACCCCGAGTCTGGAGTCTGAAATGCATGTCTGGGAACAATGAAGGCTAACCAGGTCTGTACTAGAGCCTCGGAGTCTAAAACCCGCAATCAAGGCAGCGGTGCATTGACCGTTCCAAGTTTTTCTCGAGTCTTTGTTAAGGCACTTTTTTGCTTTTTCGGATTCCGCCTCTCCCTTGAGCGAAACTGGGAATAGCATCATCTCGCACCGGGCTTTCCTCATGGCAGTTTGCAGGCACCGGGCTATCTTGAGAAGCCTGAAGCACGAGAAAGAGACTCCGAGCCCACTAGTCGCTCTGATTGACCGGAGATAAGCTGTCCCCTGCTCTCCCCTATCCCCTCTTTTCTCCTCCCCTCTTCCCTCCCTCCCGAACCAGCCGGATGTCTGGACAGTCCAAGGATTCTCGAGCAGGCATCATGACAGGAGGGTCCTGTTTGAGATAACCGTAGGCTCTGTTGAGTCTCCACCCTCGACCCACTAGCACCTCCAGAATCTCAGACTAAGGCATCTAGACCTTTTTCCTTAGCGCTCCCCATCCAACCACGACTGTCCACAACCCTGTCCGGGGACGATGAGGTTCCGAATTATTTATTTATCTATCAGCTCCGGCATCGCCCAGACCAGCAATTGTGATACCTGTCAGAGATACATCGTCTGTCTCAAGTCAGAACATACACTATACAGCATATTATGCTAGACAACTATCAATGTAGCAAGAGGAAACAGGTGAGGGTCCCTGCCTCAGCCTCTTGCCACGGACAATTCGACGCAGCGATGCACAGCCTTCGAGTCAAGACTCAAGTCGGGAGTCGGCAATCGTCACTAACTCGGAAAGGCATGTTGGATTCCTTTAGCATCAGGATTCAGGACGCACTTGCGCTGCAGAAATGGGGCTCCTATCGTGGGGTGCGGGCTGCGGAGTATTTGAGTACGGATCAGCAGTTCTTCATACTGTTCTGGGTGCAGATACAGGATATATGTGACGGCATGTAGAATGCGCCGCGATCTCGAGAGCCTGCTTGGAGATGGAAGTTACCCCAGGTCTGCCAGAGATCTGAGCTTCATGGCTCGGTTGGATCAAGAATCCGCTGGCGCAGCAAGCTTATCTACCCTTGCTAAGGATTCCCTCATGGATGCCGGCATCGTGAAGTCAATCTACTGATCTAGATACCAGCGCTGATCCCCTCTATGTGAGACCAGGAACGTAGCTGTCGCTGAATCAAGGGCGCGTCCTGCCAAGGAAACGGGGATGGATGACGTCAGGGACCGCCCTCAACGGCTTCACTCCGGAGTACGTACGACACACGAACTCTCCTCCACTCAACACCGTCGAATGACCCATGCGACCTGCACAGACCACCACTCGCATTGGAATCGCACACTGCTGCTGGCCAATTGCTGCTTTCCAAGCTATGCTCGAGTTGGCATTGATTGGCGGCGAAGAGGTCGTGCATCCCGCTTGGCATTTGAGCAGACAATCTATATTGTTGCCAACCGATTGCGACCTGCCGGTGATTCGCTGCAAACAGCTGCAAGCGCAGGCATGAAGAAGATTTACTCTAGGACTGCCGACCGTGGATATGGTTGGCTTACAAATCCGAAGGTGTTCAAGCTTCATCAGGAGAGCTTTCTCCAGGTGTTGGCGATCTGCCTACTTCTCAGTCTCGACCCTCCAGCTGGCAGTGAGCGAACCAAGAACCCTAACCGCACCATCCCGGTGGCTCAGTCTAGCATGGCACCCTTATTGTGGTCCTTATTCTCCTGTACCTGTCGTGTAACAGCATCCGAGCCTAGCACTCGGTCATATATCAGCAATCACTACTACCCTGTGGAAGTGGGATATCTATCCGGACGTAGTCGAAACGAATCACAATATATTTGGCGCAAAAGGGTTGAGAACCGAGCTCTCACCGACCCGTCTCGGCGTCTACTGACCCAGTAAGGGACGGAATGCTCTCTTCCTCTCCTGCACATTTCATGCCGGAATTCGGAGGGCGGGTTGGTTTTGAAATCGATGCATGGCTCGTGGTTTGCTGCAAGGTTACCTCGTCACAATGTCAATCAAACCCCGGGCGCTTGTCTCACGCATGCCACTCTTATCAGGCCGCTAATTCATCCTCCGCTAGCCGGTTGTCCCCGCCGAACTGGAGATAGTAGCAATCATTCCCCTGGATAGTGGCACAGCATTGTATTTGCCACTGCTGAATCAATTTGCTAATTAGCCGGCATTCAATACTACCTACGCAAGGAAGCGACCCACATCTAATAACGCCCATCGCTGCTCACCAAAGGAAGTTTTATTACTGCCTTGCCGGTGGCTGAGCGAAGAAGAGCATTGTCAGTTCTGTTGCACTTCGATCAACCATCGGTGCATATTGGCCGTCCGTTGGCGACATCCTCGGCCAATCATGGGCTGCGTCCTATTCGATGAAGCCAGAGCCCATGCATCCCTACTTCTTAATACCGGCACTATTGCATCGGCTACTGGCGCCCGGTCACCCTGGGTCCTAGTGGGGTGCTATCTCGTCCATATGAAAATCATTGTTTTCGCCTCCAGAATGCTTACGGGATCAAGAACGAGGTTGACTAGGGCTACCAATTGGAGTGCATCGTGAGTTTGGATCTCAAAACATCAGGATATATGGCTAATACGTTGTTTTAGGGCTTGTGAAACTTAGGATCATGGGAGGGAGACAATATGCCCCTTGAAACTTATCTCCTTCAGTCTCGCGCTTTGCTCAACGACTGATCCCTGTCATGTACAGTTTCTGCGTTGTCAAAGCCCATCTCCTGACACTCAGCACGGACGAAATAGTCGCTCATCGATAACTCCCGACCCTAACGTCTCGACTATCTCCTGAAGGCAGCCCATGCGAACGACTACAGCGCTAGGGTGGATTATAGGCTGTGATATCCCTGCTCCGATGCTTCCAGATCAACAGCGCCGAGTCTTGGAGCCTTCTCTTCGGATTACCTTTTCCGGCCCGGCCCTAGCATCAAGGTCGCTGCGTTAGTTCTGGCTCTATGTTGAAGAGGCGGTCAGTTAAACTTCATGATGCCAAAGTCTATTCTTCAGGTTGATGTTCATCTCCTAAGAGGTCGAAGTCGAAGGATTGTAAGACGGAATTCTCGAGCAGTGTCCGGCAAAAGCAGTGTTGACGAGATACAAAACGCAAACCTTCCCGGGATCGGAAATGAATCTATATTGAGGAAGGGTCGTTCCCTTAGCGCCGTTGGGGTGGTGGTAGCTTAGATGGATACTTTACTCCATATCGGTGATGCAGCGGAACCCCATGGGGATGGTGTTGTTGCGTCCCGGGTGCATAGGGCATCTGTAAACTGATCAGCAAGATTATGCAGAGGGTACGCGCGGTTTGCTGATATGGGCTCAATTACCTTGTAGACCAATATAGTAGTTCTATTCGGTCGCGAATTGGTAAGGTGGCCGAGTGGTTAAGGCGAGAGTCTTAAGAGGGAACGTTCCCGAAGAGATCTCTTGATGAAAATCGCCTGGGTTCGAACCCCAGTCTTACCATCCAATTTTTTTTCAACAAAGCAAACTCCAAACTCTTACTCAGATCCACCTGCCATTTCTCCCCGCAACCGAAGCAGGGACTCTGTTCCTACATCCTCCGCCGCTCTCCAACTCGCAAAGCCGTATCTGGTGAAAGACGCGAACCGGACCAATTGACTATACGACCGACAGATGGACCGTATTCAACGCTCTCCAATAATTTGCTCAAGACGCCCGCTGGCGCTCACCGCTGCGCTCACTCAGTCTGAAACAAACTTCGACCTCCATGCAAAGCATCTGCAAGCTCTCGGGCACACTGCCCCTCGATTCTGACTGCTTAATGGCCGGAGTCGGACTGGTAAGTTAGCCGCTGGAGCTTTCGCAACCGTGCGAATAGGAGCTGCAACGCTAACACTCCCTCTCGGCGCTACAGCGAAGCTATTATTGTATCCCGGACCGCCATGGCGCTCAACGGCGGCGGCGTCCGGTCAGAGTCAGATATTGCGAGAGGGCAGCGACCAGACACTATTGCAGTCCAGACCACGCCAGCCCGTGCGGTGCAGTCGATGGCGCATTGGCAGTGGGGCTCGAAGCTTACAGGGTATAGTAGTGCCTATTTTAGTGTCGCGAACTGACATTTGTCTGCAGCCACTGCACGCAAGTACAGCCCGTGAGGCCAAAGCTCGAGCCTCGAGAGTCGACAATGGCGCCGCAAGGCGCTATCCATGCATATACATGCCATGCCAGTGCCCACGGACCCAGCATAGCATTCATCGAGGGTGCGGAGTTCGATGAGACTGCACTGTAGTTGCGCCACAGCCTCGGTGAGGAATAACTGCGCTCAGCTATCTCGGAGACTTTGTTTGGAGTCATCCTGGACTATACAGAGTATAAGATAATACTATCGCGGATCAACCGGATCTTCAGTGCTTCACACTGCAGCGCATTGCAAATCCAGCCAATCTGCCTCCTACTATTGGACCCGACTGGACTGCCGCTTGCCACCGCTCATCGCCATTCCTCTGTATGGAGTACCATTAAAGCAGCATCAAGCACAGCACTCCGAGCTTCGGCCCTATCGAGTACTCGGACCCCCAAGGACCCTCTTAAACTTAGATCGCCTCCTCTAAACTTTATTCCCCGAGATATCTGATATTTTATGCCCTCCTTTAGCCTGCGCTTGACGCTCCTGCCGACAACACGACTGCCACCGCCACTAACTAGAGTAGCTGGCGCTGGCGCTCGACATCAGATAGCGCCGGGCGGGACGCAACACAGATCCGAGCGCGATCAACCCCTCCTTCACTAAGGCCGTGCTCGCGCTGTCTTGCGTGGTCTGGTCCGGACGTGGCGAAGCCGCGAACACATGCAAAGCCGACATCCGTCGAATTCGATGAGATGGCCAATTTGGCGGACCGCCATGGCGTCTCCTGAATAGCTTCCATCCCGGTCGAGAGTTCTCCGTCGATGAGCTGGAGGCGCGGGCGGGGTACATACGCACTGCTTTGCCTGCATCGATGATACATTTTGGCTTGCTATACCCATGGAGGGATATAGATGGCTTGCGATTGCGGGGTAGATAACGACTTACAGTGCGCCGTTACACGCTTCGATGAGCATGAGCATGAGCTCCTGCTAGTTCTATACGAGCTATAGCTATATTAGCCGCAAAAGTACTGAGGTTTTCTGGTGCTGGCGATGGCTTTCTCCGAGGCTGGCTGGCGAAATACCCTTCCCCTCCATGGGATTGTTCGATGAAGATGTCGCAGCATGGAGATGAGAGGGGAGGAAACCATGTGCCCTCTTGAGCCTGACTGCGGAGGCGTAAGGCGTAGACCGCGATATCCGCCAACATGTCTTCCTCCTTCTCTCATCGAAATATGGTCCCATCTACAGAGGACGGTGCGAAGACCCTGCTCATCCACCGCGCGTCCCTCCCTTGGGCACCATCACTTCACGGTGTCTACGACGTCTTCCCTCCATTATTCTGTCATCGTAGATGCAGCGTAGGAGCTAGTATTCAGAAACAAGTTAACTCGCCATGTGAAGATGCGAAGATGTGGTACCACCCCTCGGTCCATACCGTCCTACTACTCTCTATTCTTCACGGCAAAACCAACTCATCTCTCCTGTCTTCCCTCTCTGAACAAGCTCTTACTCCCAGATCGCAAATACGAATGGGAAGCCATGGATCTTACACGCCCTCGTTCGGGCAGGTGAACATACAGTATACCAAGAACCATCGATCGCTCCCCAAACTTGATTGAGTATACCAATCGCCGCCCAGCAGACAATACACAATTCTTGAACAGACCGGGGTAGATTCGAACTGCGTGCTGCCAGTCGAGCCTCGCTTATTCGGCCGAGTCGAGTCTTCTCTTCCCGGTCCGGTCTGGTCTTTATTAGGCTACCTACAGTATCGGATCGGGGGATCATACCATCTTACACCTGCAGTCTTACCATCTTGCCACATCAACATCAACATCAACATCAACTTACCCACTCAATCCAGCTACGGTAGGTTACACTCCAGGCCTCCACCTTACCCACCGCTTCGTCTGTTTCCCATCTCTCCATCCAAGTCCTAGCGCTGATTCGAGTATTGAAATAGGACAAAGCAAAGCGAACGGCCGACTCGAAGATCCCACCCTACTCTTCCCCACCGCTACGGCTCGGCTACGGCGGCGATCCCAACTGGCAATATCTGTGCGAGAGAAGAGAAGAGAGGGAAAGGCTATCGGGAGTATAACTTGGGGAAGGGTAGGGGCGGTGAACGTTGAGAGTAGGTAGAGAGAGCGGGGGATATGTCCCTCGAGGGCTGGGATAGCGCTGGTCTGGGCTTGTGCACCGCGACAGGAAGGGAATTACCCTACTATGCTACATCTCCCTAAAGGAGCTCGGCAATCACAACCCAGAATAGATTGCCAGAAACTGAATGAGGTAGAAGAACCGCATAGCCCTAAAACTTGACGGACGTCTGTCCCATAAAGACTTGTACTCCGTAGGGTCGGCCCCATAGATCAAAGTCTTCCTTCCCCATTGTATGAATTTATCTAGTATTCTAGGTAACCTATTGGCGATTCAGGTTCCAGCAGTTTGATTTATATAAACTGCCCGAGCCAGCACTAGCCGCTCTCTTCAAAGTACCAAGGAATCACGAGCCAGGAGATGGGCCTTTAACGCCTCATAAGCCACTGGCAGACGTTGGATATCTTCCGTAGTAGCCATGCCGCTTCTGCTTCAGTTCTCCAGAAGTCCTCGTGGTGGCACTGTCCAGTCCATCAGCCCCCATCCCACATCGCTATCTCGATGACCCTAGCGACAATGACCCGACCCGATAATCCTCAAACTCACTTCTCCCATGAATCTCCAAACTCGCCAATCCCACCCCCTCGATATCCTCAAGCGGCGCAACAAAGGCCATCTGACTCCAACTGAACTCCGTATTCCGGCCCCCATACACAAACACCTCAAACCGGCCTTCCAGCTGCCCGTTAATCCAGACCACAGCACCATGTACGACATCAGTGGAGACGGTGATGGCTACTGGTACAGCCTCGGAGGCGTCGATAATAACAGGCTCGTGCGTCGAGGTTGTGTTTACCCAGATACGGCCTGGGTGGCCGGGGTCCAGCTCTAGGGCGTCCTCCGGTGTGACGGAGCGGAGTGGGTAGATGTAGCCGTCTTCAATGAAAGATAGGGTGCCGTCGTTGTTGAAGGAGAAGGTGTTGTCGTTGCTTGAGAGCGTAAAGGGCCCGGTGGCTGTTAAGGTGAGGGTGTAGTTTAAGCCCTTGCTGCCTTTGCCGAGTTTGACGGTGTCGTTATCGGAGGAGGAGCGATTCCAGGAGACAAGAGGGCCATCACTGTCGTTTCCAGGGACGGGAATGACACGATCCAGATCCTGCGTCGGCGCTAGAGGTGAGAAGAAGTCGATGCTGGCGTCTAGTGTCTCCGGTTGAACTTCAGGTCCACGGATACCACTCCACGCACGGGCGCCAACCAGGGCAATACCCCTGCGCATAGCATAGTACATCTCCAGCTTCGTCGAAGCATCTGGACCGTTGTCGTTCCACGCAGCCATAACGGCGCCTTTGAGAAATGGCTCATTTGGCTCTGGCTGTTCTGTTGTGTTGACATTGTTAAAATCAGCGGGCGTCCACTGCCACCCGGGCTGGTCGGCAAAGTTAAGAATACGCGATTCGTTGAAGAACTGCGGATATGGGGCCGGGATGATGGGCATGTGGTCGTTCTTGATGCTCATGTATGCCCACCAGTCCTGAGAGTTGATAATATTGTGGCCCTGGTCGATGAGCTCGAGGGGGTCGGACTGGCCGTATTGCCAATGCTGGATGGTAATATCCATGTTGATGCGGAGATTCTTGTCTTTTGGCTCTTCCATGGGCGTGCCCCAAATGCGAATGCTTTTGTCCGTGGTGGAGTTGATAAAATCGGCCATCTCGTTGACGAACCCAATGTAATCGTCCGCCAACGTAGAGTCGTACTCGTCTGCACCGACATGTACCTCCTTGACATCGAACCAGGGCAGGAATTCAGACCAGATGCGCTGGATCGTAGGCATAGTGTCTGGGTGAGAGAGGTTGAGCAGGTCTCGTTTCTCAAGTGCAAGCTCGGGCTTCCACTTGGTCACATAGAGACAATGGCCGGGTGCTTCGATCTCCGGGATAACAGCAATGCCTCGCCGTGCGCAGTGGCTCTGCATATCAGCATAGTCCTCTCGCGAGAGGGTCTCGTTCTCGCGGCCATGGAGGATACCCAGCAGAGACTCATCCTCAGGTAGCAGACTAAAGTGTGAATAAACGTCCTGCCATGTCTCATTGCGGCCACGGTTGAGTGGGTAGTTGTCGCTGAGATGGTAGTGAAATTCGTTCATTTTGAAGAATGACGCGTAGCTGCACATCTCCTTGAGGAATCCCTTGTTATACCATTTGCGCCCGGCATCAAACATGTACCCACGGGTGGCGTAGGCTGGGGCATCCGTTGTCCGGCCAGAAGGCAACGTGTTGTTCCCGACGAGCAGCATCTGGAGAACAGTCCGGGTCCCCCACCACATACCTCTTGCACCGACACCGCCGATAAAGACGGACGAGGACGAGATTTCGAGCTCGTAGCCCTCGGATGTAAGCTCGCCGCTTTCATAGACCATGGACGAGTTATCGCCCGTGAAGGCACCCAGGAGAATGGCGCCATTGGCGTCCGCAGGGTCTGGGAGTGACTCGACTGTCTCGAGCGACCAATCCACACCTGTGATGCGGTTCAGGTCCTCCAGGAAGACCTCAGCGAAGTCATGACTGCTCGGTGGGATGAGAGTCAGCCCATCCGTATCCTTTGAAGAGGCAAAGCCCGCGTCGATGTAGATCTTTTGAGAGCTGGCTGTCAAGTCCCATATCTCCGCGGTGTCCCCGTCATTAAAAGCGGGTATCGGCGGTAGGATCTGGAGCGGTGATACAAGAGCCACCATGTACAGCAGGGCTGCGATGATCCATGTGCACGCCATGATGCCGGAGTTGGCCGTTTGGGTGGCTGGGGAGAGTGCAGACCGAGAGGGGCCATTGTTTTGTCACGTGCATGACTGGAATGTTGGAGTACATTGCGGGGTTGGGAATAGATCAGCCTAGTCTGGTAATGGTTCAATGAAGATAAAGAGAGAAGCGCAGTTGATGAGAGAAGAGAGAAGAGAGGAGAAGAGGAAGAGCGAGACTGACAACCATCGCCGGAGCCAAGTGGGGCCTGCCTCGGAGCACTCTGGTCGTCTCTCCTACAAGGTCTTGTACATTGACATTTTCATATCTGATGAATACATAGCATACATTCATAACTAGATCCAGTTAGACATCTTATATACCAGACATTTCCCCCGTCTTACTTAGTGGTGGTGCCTCTAAGCCATACGGTCGATCGTATACTTCGTGCCAAGACCTGGGGATAGCGCCCTGTCCTCGCCCCGGACAGGCTGTGGCCTCGGGGAATATAAGATAAGCTAGGTCAAAGGAACTCAAGTCACTCTGTATATGATTGCGGCCGTTATATACCGTATTAGTCCTTCATCGGGTACCTGGTAGTGCCATCGCTGGCTACAGTCTTGGTCTTTGAGATGATATGAAATGAAGAAAATAAAAAACAGAAATCCACACAAAGATCCAGCTTCATGGTAGGAAAAGAAGTCAAAGACATGTTCATCGTAGAGTATCACGTAATCAGACGCAAATGAGGAATGTTCATACAGCCGCCAAGGTATATAGACAGAAACAGAAAACAGCATGGGGAATCCCAACGCAAGCTCATGCAGATATAAAACAGAATCAACCAGTGAAGCAAACGCCCGGATCGAACGCCACTGACTGGAATCATTAAGTAGTTAATAAGCGTAGTTCAAATGTCATCAATCATCTATCATCATCGTAATAAGTCGTGGAAAGTCGAGGTCACACACTTGCTGTGCGGCGCTTCTCGCTCGGCTTCTGAGTATACGCGATCAGCAACTTGAACCCCGTTCCTCGTTGCTGACACTCGCGAAGGACCTTCTTGTCGGCCCAGAGACTGCGGTCGACATCACCGTTCGGAAGCACAGGGCTCTCATAGCAGCGTGTGTACCACCAGCGTCCAACGCGAGCAACAATCTTCCGGATGGACTCGTCATTAGACGGGGAGGGCGAAGGGTCGGAAAGGAGATCCCCAAGAGAGAGAACGGTATCGTTTGAGGACGATTTCTCGTGCGTGTTTGTGTTGGAGCGTTGGCCCGGAGAAGAGCCGGATGTAGCAGAGAGCGCTGTGGAGGATGTAATGACGGCGGTTGTTAGGGTGGATGGGTTGGAAGAGGCTGTGGAGGACGAAGAGGCGGAGGACCGGACGATCATGCCCGCGACGGGGATGCGAACCATGCAGCGCCGCAGGCCATCGAAGCCGTGGCGACCGATTAGTTTCTGGATATTGTCGCTGGCCGGCTTAAGGCTAATACTGGCGTCCGAAAGGTACATTGTTTCCTTGAGCTTTCTGACGGCTCGGCGAGTGCGGACGCCCATGTTCACCATATCATGGTCCAGAATGCTCATTTCGAGGTAACCACCTGGACGCAGAACCCTTCTGCATTCCGAGATGATATTGTTCTGGGCGCGCTCGGAGCAAGCGGCCGGAAATCGTAGGACAGTCGCGGCGAAAAAGCCCTTAGGAAATGGTACGGGATCCTCCAGACTGGCGTGGTGGATTGTATGATGGTTTGACGGCGGTTGCCAGGCTGCGGGATGCGTTGAAACTGTCGGGCTAGGTCCTTCGTGGAGGCAATAGACGTCAGAGTTTGGGTATGTCAACGCACAGTAGAACGACCAGTCATCGTTTGCGAGTCCATCCACTACTAGGATCCTAGCATGCTCTCCTTCTCTAACATGATTGTGCGCTGGGCTGAAAAGAACTCGCCCGAAAGATAACCAGCGGCTGGTCATTAGAGATCCCGATCGAATATTTGTCTGGGCCGTTGGACCTTCGCGGTCGCGCTCGGCGATATCAAAAAGGATAGTGTTTCGCTGGCGACAGTTCTCAAAGCTCGGCGATGGGTCCAAACTCGGTGAGCTAAGAAGTGACTGTGGCTGCTCAACAGTGATCGCAGGTGCGGGCATAGCCATGTTGTAATCATTGTTCTGTGTGCCATGATCACGATAACGAGCCATCATATCGCTCACTGACGGCTGGGAAGTTGGGCTAAGGGATGAGTGAAGTGCATTGGCAATCTTAGAACGGCGGAGATGTATAGAGTTGACGCTGCCTTCAGGTGAGGCTGGAGTCAGGGAAACCGTTGGCTGTTGAGGCGATGTCGTAACAGAGAGCTTGCTGTTGAGCCCAGCTTGAAGAGCACGGCTTGCCCTTGCCGCCAACTCAAACTTCTCTTGAGTTTCTAGTGCTCGAGGGAATGGAACGTTGGGAGTCTCTGGTGAGAGAACGTGGTCAATGAATTCGTCGTACTCACCCCAAATCTCGTCTTCCATAAGATCGCTCCCGGGTCTAGGAACCACGGCAGTGATGGCGGCAAGGCTCTCCGATTCGCTTGATGTTGAGAATATCGAGTCCTTTCGAGGAGGTGAGAATGCTAAGAACTCATTCCTCGAGTAAGGGCCTGCAAGAAAGTCCAACACACTCCCTTTCATAGGGTCACGGAAAGGCGAGGTCAGATCAAATCCCATATTCCCAGCTTTCCGAAGCGACTCGGGAGCTGGGCCATGTATGTTCCTGTCGGGGCTGGAGAAACTGTGCAATTGGCCAGAGGCTGAAATAGTTAGCGACGGGGACTCAGCCACACTAAATGGTCTGGAAAAGGACTGAAAGGCTGGTTTGTGCTGTCGGTCTCGCCTGGAAACAACGCGCGGAATCCGTCCCACTGATGCTAATCGACTTGGGCGCATTTCTGGAGTGATTTCCTGCTTGGGTGCAATAGGTTCTTGTTGAGTGGGTTCCTTTGGACGGGCAATCACATGAGCTGGTCGTTTCATGAGGAATTCGGTATGTAGTTTCGGCGGGGACGGAAGTAGAATGGAGGGTTTCCTAATCTTCAGACCTTCAGGCACTTCGACAGGGGGCGTGTCTTCGTCTTCCGTTTCCTCCGTGGGTGGCGAGTCTTCGAGCTTGTGAAATATCTCCTCCAAAGGGTCAGAATCAGTATCGACTAAAGCATAGTGAGCGGGAGGTCGGCGACTTCCAATTGTAGCGACTTGGGCAGGCAGTTGGGATGCAGCGGTCTTGTTCTTCTGACCAGGAACCGCAGACTCGGAATCTCTTTGGAAAAATCGCCACTTCATATTGAGTCCACGTTTGGAGGGCTTCTTCATTTCTGCGGCATTGTTTGTAGAAGCATCAGAGTCCTTCCGTTGTGATGGAGTGCGAGTAGGCCGGGCATCTGGGCGGGCCTTCAGTTTCTCAGGCTTAGTTAGGGTTGGGACCATGGTGCGGCTGTTGGATGCGGAGATGGTAGCCGGGCTAGAAAGATCTCTACGGTGAGAGTCATTGAACACACTTGTGCTTTTGGAAGCCGTTGACGATTCGTACCTGAATCCAGCGGGTGCAGTCTGTCCGTGGACAGGGCCAGGCGCAGACTTGGTGCTGAAAGTGCTTGTGCTTTGCTCACTTTGAGTCCGCGACAGAGTTGCGCCGTCCATACCACCGCCGTTAAGATACACCGGCTCCAGGCGCGCCAAAAGGAAATCGTCAAGTTCCGTGTCCGCCCGGCTTCTGTTACTAGCCTTGCTCGAAACCGACTTGGTCGTGCTCGTTGACCTTGCTCTTGAGTCACTAGGACTGCTAATACTGGGCTTGCGCCCGCGCTGAGCATATTTTCCGTAACCTTCATGCCCCGTTCCAGCGGCGGGACCCTTACGCGCAGGTCGACTCTCGATTTGACGGGCACCCAGTTCGGGTTTCGATTTCTTGGGGAAAAGTCCGAACCTTCGAGTTCTTTCAGGGCTGAAGTCCGCAGACGATAACTTCGGCGTTTTGATCAATGTTTTCGGTGGATTGCGTGCTAATTCTGGCGAGGCTGGACTGCGGACTCGGGCAGAGGCAAAAGAGTTGAGGGAGTCAACAGACGTAGCTGCCGATGGATTGGCAGCCAGTCCTGCGGAGCTTTCTGCGGATATGCGCCGCTTATGACCTTTTATCGCGCGGGGCGGTATGTTAGTTTGGACGACGGGAGAAGGCTCTACTTCCAATTGATCGGTCCCTTCCCTACTTGGCCTAACAGGAATCTTGACTGACGGTCTAGGCACGGTCCGGGCTCCAACGGTACCAGCTGAGCCAGGGTGTATTTCGGCCGCGGTCTTCTCCGTCATAGAGGCTTCAGAGGCTCTCCTGGTCTGCCTCGGAATACTAGACTGCATGGATGTCCTTCTGGGCAATTGACTAGGTACTGAAGGCGGAGACTTCGCAGTATCAGGCCTGTCCATGGAGTCCTCGCGGCTACCGCTGAGTAATGACGTAGCGGATCCATATCCTTGGGCCAGATGAGGTGACTTTCCAGCTGCTGGACTGCTAGGAAGTCCAGGTTTCTGCGTATTTGGTGAGAAGACTGGTAGTCTTGTTTGTGAAGGACTCGGTTGTCTTAGTCGAGTTCCAATCTTCATAGGTTGAGTAATCCCAGGCGAACATGACGACAGCGAAGCGGGAGTGGACGCGGATGTCCTGCTCCATACTCCAGGGGATCCAGAGTATCTTGTCGACGGCGTGCTGGCTGACGGAAATATGGGAGTGAACGGAGGAAGATTCTGCGTATTGATCGTGGTTCGAAGGCTTGCTAGCTCTTTAGGGCCGTTGTGTACCTGCTGCTCCGCGGAGGAAGCTGTAGCCTGATCCGGGGAAACCATTGGTGACGGAGTTTTCCTGGCTAATTCTGTCCGACTGGATGATTCAGACGAACTAGGTTGGTAGCGATCTAGAGCAGCATTACTCGGGATAATCACATTTAACCCACTGGGCCTCATAGACTCCGTCTGGAGCTTGCTATTGGCGTTGTGCTGACCTATTGTAGGCGCTTTCCTCCGTAAAACATTCCGTGGCCGAGCTTGGACTGGCGGGCGATTGTCGATAGGAGTCTGGGACACGACAGGAGTATGCAGGGCTCGGCGCACGTGCCGGTCTAACGTGGACTGAGAATCCGGCGGATGAGTGGGTGCGCGAGGCGGCATGTACGGACGAGGATCAAGGACGGGGTTCGACAGTGCAACGGTTGGGCGGTTCTCCTGTGCTTCCGACATAGAGGCCGCCCGTCGGGGTTTTGTTGGCCGTATTGACGGTCGTGAAATCTGTGGCCCTGACGATGATGGATTCACCGAACCATAAGCGCTGGACTGAGTGGCGATCGCCGGCGTTGAGGCGTTTCGAGCTTGGTGCCCAAGGTCCCTCAACCTAGGTATTCGGCCACCATCAGACCTGTGCGACATGGTGCGACGTTGGCTTCAATGCCCAGCTCCAATCTCCCGGGTATGAATCAGAACGTGGCGCAAGATGCTGGGAACGTGGAATCATTCCGTCTTTAGTAGCTGGCTGTTTTATGAAGACACTAGAAGCATTTATTTAGTGAGTATAGTCGACAATGGTCAAAGAGGAAGTGTACTCACACTTTGAAACGTGGTACAGAGCGTGTACCTGCGATTATAAGACCCGAGTCAGGTTTGCGTGGGCGATGTATATCTAAACGAGAAACGGAAAGCGCAAGCCACGCAGGTATTGTTCAGTAGAAAAGGAAACCAGCCCTTCCAGTAGACTATAGATGACGTCGCGCAAAACGAGGCAGCTAGTTAAATATATGAAGCTGTAGCTCGACCATAAAGAAAGCGAAGGAAGAAGTAGTAGTAGGCGACAAGAATGTACATGCCCAAGCGGCATAGGTAGTGCCAGTTATGCAGGCGCTCCGCCACAGGCAGGTCCGGTGTGGCTAAGAAGTAAGAAGGCGAAATAGATACGAGCTGGGTCTGCACGACCACGTCAGAGTCGCATATACTTTCAGACCGCAACTAGGTTCGATAAGGAAAGGCTATACCGACGGGTTTACGCTGTGCGTGTAACAGGAATAAACGAGAGTAGAAGGACGACAGAAAGCAAGAGGAAAAGTGGGATTGCGGCAGTCTTGACTCTTGAGTCAAGATAGACCTGGATTCTGGACCTTTTTCAAACGTGAGAACGTGCCTCGCGCTAATTCTAACCCTGCTGGGGCCTCTGGGTCTAGTGTGGGAATCAAGATCCTATTCGCAGGGCAACGATCCGTCTAGAGACGACGATGGGGGATCCTGGCGCGATGTGAAAGATCGACGCCGGTCTCGGATTCGATACTGGTGTGACGACGGCAATCATTGGCGCAAGAACTGCACATTTTTTCTTCGCATTATCAACGGCCTCAAGCGGTAGTTCGAGGGGTAAAAGCCGTCAGACCGTAGACGCCGTTGGGCGATGGAACTGTGGGTTACGGGAAAGAGACATGTCGACCCACTCTTCGTTTCGATATTTGCTAGCGACGACAGGTAGTCTACACCGTACGAGGTCAGAGGCGCGATACTGATAGCACCGGGTTCGGAATCAGTTGGACAGTGCGAGGTGACAGGTTGAAGCTGGGGCGAGTGGCGGGAGATAGCGCAGAGACGGGCTTAGCAGAGCGGCCATAGAAAAAAGGAGCAATAATATCAGAATCTCCACTCGCTGAAGGCAGAGACAAACAGCGTTGGAAGTTTGATGGGCACAGGCATTCTGCAGTACTCAGGACTCTATTTGGCCAGAGTCACTGGAGCAGAGTGGTCTGATTTGACGTTGAGTCGGAGAATTTGCCCAAGTTGTTGCAAAGTCAAGAAAGGCACAGTCAGCAACCGGTCAGGTGCTGGTCACGGATCAAGCGATCAACCGGAGAGACCGAAGATTTCTTCGACTTGCATCTCTACGTCTCCCAACTGGCTACTCCAAAATACTGATAATGCATTAGATCAGTCATAGTGCCTAGCTTCGCTTCATTGCATATCTTCTCAGTTGGTTTAAGCCCAGGTTCGCTTGGACTGCTAAAAAAAGTCGCGTCTACCCCACTACTCGGCATGCATACGAGCAGGGCGCAGTACCAGCTACAAGGTCTCTATCGACTCGGTACTTACGGAGTATAGGCTATAGCTGAGAAAGTCTCTTGATTTGCACTGGACTTTCAAAGATTATCTTGCTAACAATTAACTTTCCTTGTTCAGCGGGACTACCCTTGCGATGGACAGTACAAAGAGCATTTGGAGCTTGGAAGGTTGGCTCCGAATCCAAACCTTTCGTCACACAGCCAACGCAACCGCACGGCAATAGAGTCTCCAGATTGGACAAGGACAGCCGTACGGTCACAGATAACGATGTCGCTGAGAACGCCGTCCTAGCCAGTGGCGGGTACAAAAAACATCCTCGATTTGAAGCTGAGACCTCCGTGCAAAGTTACGTTGGAACGGGCCGTGAACCAGACAGCGCCGCTCTCTGGATTTGAACGTTTGGCATTTAAATCCGGGGCAGTCCTGACCGTTCTATGGCCGCTGCTCGAAGCCCGGGGTCGCTGAGCCGTGGGTCCAGATCCGCCGCTAGACTACCGCTGAGCCTGGCGCCAAGTTGGGCGGTTGGAGGTTCGTCGCTGACTAGGACCGAGCGACCAACAGGCGCGAAGCAACGCGGCCTAAGTTCTAGCCTGATGGCCAAAATGCCAAATCAGCAAAGGGATTCGCCGGCGCAAGGAATGGCCATGGCGACGCCGAAGTACTGAAGTGGAGATGGCGGTAAATCAATCCGTTCGATGGGGATTGACAGGGTTGCTCAATTTCAGCCACCGAAGCCAATCACAGCCTTGGACCCCAATCGGAGAATAGGGTCAATGCCGGTAGTTGCAGTTAAACTTCCTGGTTTGTTTTCTCTTTTGTTTACTCCTCCGATCTGGATAGGATGCAAGAAATCGCCTCCTGGAGCTGCAGCAGAGCGTCGATCGGTTCGCTGCAGGAACCGCTGCCGCGCCGCAGTTCAGCTGTGTCTTTGCCTCTGTGTCCTCGTGACTTGCATAGATGACGACAGCGGACTTGGACGCATGTACGAGGCAGAGCTGAACTGATAACTAAGGGGTTTCAATTTTCAAAATTGCTCTATCACAGTGATGCGACCGGCACGTGGTTTGGTCTAACGATATTCAATGTTAGACTCCCGGACTGGACCATGAGACCTGTGTCGCTCTCTCACTTGGCGCGGTCTTGTCTTTGCAATGCTTGAGATGGCAGATTTTGTTCGGCAAGTATATTTCGCTTCATGGCCTGTACACCATCAAGGCGTGTCTTGTTAACCACGGCAAGAACCATAGTCAAGGTACTGTAGAAAAGTCATCCGCGACAGTACTACCATTAGACTCTATGGTTCAAAGTTCTATATGATCTTCGCTTAAACTAGTCCACTAAGCATATTCTCGATGAACTTCAGCTATGGTCGCCAACACCAGATGTTATGTACCGTGACCCACTCGTCACTCCGCATGTACCCTAATCCAATGATGCGAAACCTACCGAGTGTCATGTACTATATTGGATGCGGTCACCAGCCGCAAGCCACGGCTGAAGCGACTACTAATTCCACAACAGAAGTACGCTGTGTTCTGTTAGGGTTCAGATTAGCTTGTGGATCTAGAGGCATATGTAACTATGTATATTACCAATCACCGCAAGAAGGACACATACAAAAACCAAAGTACAAATTAACTTATACTATAGAAAAACAAAATACAAGTGGCTGAGCAAGCTTGGTAAAACATGGTATGACAACAAACTCTCAGTCAGAATCCAGCTGGCTGACAAGAAGCATAAAGCCAGAAACGCAAAAAAAGAAGTACAAAACAAGAAGCACAAAGGCAACAGCACTCTAAGGACTTGAGGCCGGAAGCCACAGCTTATCCGCATCAAAAATCTCTCAGGTGGTCAGAAGCCATAGGATCATGCATCATCCACCAGGTCCGCTTACTGTGGACTATCCTCAACGGATCCTCGGGCGAGAGGACTTTGTCAAGGTCACTCCCAAAGAGTTCTTGAAGGATCCATCGCAACGGCGGAAAAAACTAGGACCAAAGAAATACACGTTAGCTGGGGGGACTGGCGCCGAGAAGCCTTTCAAGTATAGATCCATGCCGGAGCTTACATAGACTGGGCCACACCTTTCCCGTAGCGATGATCAATCTCCGTGTCTCTCGGGTCAGGGATGCATGTGCCGTCTCTCATATCTTGACCGTAGTGGACAGTCTGGGTTCGAGCCCCGCGAGAACTACCTTTGTTGCTTCTTGTCAGCCATCTAGGTCATGCCCTATGGTACGATGACAGGGTGGATCATTATATGGAGAGCTCGCTTACGTCGATCATGAGCTTGAAGATCCCTCGTGGCATTGCGGTCCCCACGACGGGAAAGGGCATGGAGATTGTGATGAACCTCGCATTTCCCGTAGTAGTCAGCCGGTGGTGGCCTGGCAGAGTGCGAAACACGGACGCAATAAGTATAGTGGATGATTTGACACATATTCGTGCTCTATCCAGGTAGTATGAGCAATAGATGGGTATCTCAAAGAATAAAGCTGGCCGGCAGTGCAAGGCAGATAATACTAAAAAGAAACGATTGAGGCTGGAGAAGATTGTATGCTTTTGATAGAACTGTAAGACTTGCTTTGGGGAGTACAAGGGATGATACTTATAGAGAAGATGGCTTTGGTATAATAATATCGCTATAGCCTTCAGTACACGAGTCCGACAACTCGGGACGAATCATTTTGGCCATTATAGTACAATCTGAATCACTCTGGCGCTTGAAGATAATGTCGACGATTGGATACCATGGCAGGGATTGACAGCCTTGTTTGAAGCCCTCAGCGTCTACAGGGACAGATCCTGGGCTCACTCCTAGTTTGATGTTACCATTAAGATCGCGTCTTATACCCGGCTTTATGCCTACTAGGGACACAAACGGGAGCATGAAGTCTGAAGACACTGAACTGCTTGGTTCTCGCCAGGCCAGGCTCTTTGCAAGGCTTTGTCTCTACTCAAGACACCCATAGGCTGCATTCAGAAGTCGACGAACATGAGTTATCATTGCTCAGTAGTTTGAGCGTCCATGATCCATGCCTACATCCAGCACTCCGGCGCCTACAGTTGCAGCCTTTCACCTTGAAAGAAGCAATTACCTTGGCTTTCAGCCAAGACAGCAATAGCCACAAGAACCGTGAAAGGAATCAAATCCCAGGTGTCTACAGTTACATCAGGCGCCCATGCTGATGACGGGCCAACCTCAGTGCTGCGATAGAGAGCATTTAGTGTCGGGAAAGCATTCGTGGATGGTACCAAGAAAAGATGCGATATGCCCCGACGACACCTAGATATCAGCGTTGCCGCCAGGTCTATTGCGGCACTGCGGCACAGCAAATGAGCGGTTAAGCTTGTTGGAGAAGGTGAACTTATTAATTCCGGGGTAGGGAGTAGGAGGCTCTGTGTTAGGCGCCGGAATGGTTCTAGGCAATAGGCATTCGTTGATACTGATACGGAGTTTCCAACATCGCCGCCAGACAAATGTATGGCGGCAGCAGTAGTAGCAGTGTTTATTTGGGAATGACAGTGCTAAAACGGCCCAGGCCGTGCTTTGTACTTCGGCGCCTAACCGCCGATAGACCAAATAGTTGATCACAATTATGACTTTGGCGAAAGGGCTTGTATTTCCAGCACGGTGTTCGTTCGCAAGTCTTTGGTCTTGTAGCCGTCCAAAATGTCTCCAGTTCTCCACGCGATCAGGCACCCGGTCCTGGAGGATTGGGATTGGCCAGTGCACTGCCCGAGGAGGCCAGACCTCTCCGTTTTGATTGGAAAACACCTGCAGTAGGGCGACAGGGGTAGACAAACAAACACGTGACAGTCTTCCTGGGCGCGGGGTTTCTTTGCTTCGAGTCATCGTTTCAGCCAGAACTCCAACTCCTTCCTCCACCTCACCTGATCCTTGCAAACAGAAGTCTTTGTCATGGCTGAACTCACGACCCTCTCCGGAGACCCCTTTGATCGTACGGCGTTCGAATCGCTGCTGAAGCGACGCCTCTTCTATACCGAGTCTTTCGAAATCTACCGAACTTCTGGAAACCTTACTGGTGACAGCAGAGGCCTTTACGACTATGGACCCCCGGGCTGTGCACTTCAGTCCAACATCGTGGACCTATGGCGGAAACACTTCGTTCTACAAGAGGATATGCTGGAACTCGATTGCACTATTCTGACGCCCGAGGAGGTTTTCAAAACGAGTGGGCATGTGGACAAATTTGAGGATTGGATGTGCAAGGACTCGAAGAAGGGTGACTTTCTACGGGCCGACCATTTGATCGAAACAGTGCTCGAAGCTCGATTGAAGGGTGATAAGGCGGCTAGGGGGCTTGCCGTCGAGGTCGAGAAGTCCGATGGCACGACTAAGAAACGCAAGGGCCCGAAAGTCAATGATATCAAAGCCATGAAACTTGACGATGCTCAGGTGAAGGAGTACGAGGAGATACTTGCGAAGGTATAATATTGCACGCTCCGCTTTAGTTCTAATGCTTACAATGCCATCCAGATCGACAACTACGACGGGCCTGAACTCGGCGCATTGATCGAGAAGTATGATATTCGAAACCCAGATGGAAACTCGCCGGTTCTGCCGCCTGTCCCCTTCAACTTGATGTTCAAGACAACACTAGGGCCCAGCAGCGCGTCTCCAGGATATCTCCGACCAGAAACCGCGCAGGGCCAATTTCTAAACTTCAAGAAACTCCTTGAGTATAATCAAAACTCCATGCCTTTTGCCTCAGCTTCAATTGGCAAATCTTTTCGCAATGAGATATCTCCAAGATCCGGCCTCCTTCGCGTGAGGGAGTTCTTAATGGCAGAGATAGAGCATTTTGTTGATCCAGAAGGTGGCAAGAAACATCCCAAATTTGGCCTGGTCAAAGACTTGCAACTAAGCTTCCTCAACCGCTCAACTCAACTTGCGGGCAAGACAGATCTGCAAACGACGAGTCTCGCGGATGCAGTGGCTAGAGGAATGGTGGATAATGAAACCCTAGGTTACTTCCTCGGTCGTATCTATCTCTTTCTGCTTAGAATTGGTGTGGATAAGAACAAAGTCAGGTTTAGGCAACACATGGCCAATGAAATGGCTCATTATGCGACTGACTGCTGGGATGCCGAACTTCAAACAACCTACGGATGGATCGAATGCGTTGGGTGCGCTGACCGGAGCGCTTACGACCTTACAGTTCACTCCAAGAAAACGGCTGAACCTCTTGTCGTCAGAGAGCCGCGGCGCGAGCCTCTCAAAGTAGAGGAGTGGCAGATTGATATCAACAAGGCCAAGCTTGGACCGACATTCAAGAAAAACGCCAAGGCTGTTGAAACGGCTCTGACAGCTCTATCTCAGGCAGAGCGAGAGTCTTCCGCTGCGGCACTGGAAAAGGAAGGTGTCATCTCAATCACTGTTCCTAACCTTCCTGAAAAGACAGAGGTCTCAGAAGACTTGATTAGCATCGTCAAACGAACTCGCGTTGAAAATGTACGAGAATACATTCCAAATGTCATTGAGCCCTCATTTGGCATAGGCCGGATCTTCTACAGCCTGCTGGAACATGTCTATTGGCACCGCCCGAATGATCCTGCACGTGGAGTATGTATACCCCAGTTTAGCTTTTACACCCTCAGCCTACCTTGTTATAGCAGAAACTAATACAATACCTAGGTCCTATCCCTTCCCATCACGGTAGCCCCGACAAAAGTCCTCATCGTCCCTCTCTCCACCCATCCGGACTTCGCACCCCTCACTTTGGCCATTTCTGAAACTCTCCGAGCCCAGGGCATATCATGTCGCTCTGACGACTCCTCTGCTAGTATCGGGAAGCGATATGCCCGGAATGACGAGCTGGGGATACCGCTCGGTATAACTGTTGACTTTGACTCCGTCAAGGATGGTACAATCACGCTGCGTGAGCGTGACAGCACCAAGCAGGTTCGGGCCTCTCAAGAGGACATTTTCAGTGCAATCAAGAGCTTGATTGACGGTCGCGAAACATGGGAGGATGTTTTCAAAAGACTTCCGGAGTTTTTGGGGCAGAGTGGTGATGAGTAGATTAGACAAGACCCGGTTCTCAGCGGTTACTACTTGTTATTGGTTGAGCAATACACTGTTGTTTCTTACATGTCACTGGAATCTTGACTACATAAGGGTACTGGATGTACGCGACCTGCGTGCAACTAGGTACAATAGCAGGGAGCTAGGGTACGTCTTTCCTAGGTACCTCTCTTCCGACATCGCTCTGGAGTATCCTGTAAAAAGTTAGTTACTATCTACTCTAAGTACGCCCCCCAGTTACCGCAGTATTTTCCGATCTAGTACTCCGTACGGAGTGCTCTGTAGAAACCGACGACCCCAGTGCCACATGGCAAGGATTGTGGCAGTGCCCGGAGGAATCTGTCCAATGACGTATCCCCAACTCGCCACACCCACAGAATCCCTGCCACATCAGCAAAGCTCAGCTGTTGCCTGCCATCGGGAGCTCCGATGCTAAGCTCAGATCTGCCATCGGCGTACTTGTCCGACGCGCTCAAGTTGCCTTGCTGACTGCCTGTCCCGCAACGCTGGGCCCTTGTTGACGTGGTTCCACTGACTCAGAGTAGGACTTTAGGCGCCTGTGGGTGACTCGAAAGTCCGAAGATAACTGGATTTGCGCTTGGGGTTGCAGTCGGGGTTTGTTGCGGCTCTAGCGGTGGGCTGGCTGCGGCGCTGCGGAGGGCAATGCACATACTGTGACACATACCTGGGTAGCTGAAGATTGGTGATGCGCTCTGTGCTGTTGGTCATGGTCTTTTGTGATTGACTTTGATACTGTGCCGCGAGCGTGTAGGAGGCAAATATGGATACCAATGCCATTTCGGACAACTTTTTCAAGAGTCTGCCTCAGCATCGCTGAGGCGCAGTTGACGCTGGAAAACGTGCCTGGTATGAGCAAATGGTCGGAGAACTAACACTCCGTATCTCTTGCCCTACCTCGTAAATAGGTAGATTTCATACCACCTTCACACGCCGACAGGTTTAGGACCAGCCATAGTTAGGGCTATATGGAAGCGCAACCAGAGAGGCAATTTCTTCAGCATGGGCTGATCGTCCTCCCTGGGTTCCTGCCTTCCGTACCGAGACCAAGTTTTCGAGATCTTCTCTCACAACGGCCAAAGGGGTCATTTGGTCCACAAAAGACGCAGTCGCTATCAATTCTAGGGGCGCGGCACCTCAAAGGTCCGTTGCCACCAGGCCTGCGCTATCAAGATATGGGATCTTTAACCGGAGCCTGATTTGAGTTCAATCCCATACCAAGGTCAATGGCAATCACAATTAGCACGCTCCGCCAATTCTCTAGCCCCTGTACTCGTCATGCTTTCGAGGCAGCTTTGGTTCCACCGCTGACAGATTGCCGGGCAGGCCGAGGGCGCTCGCAACGCTTGACACATTGACAATCTTCCGCTGTGATTGTGAGGAAGAAACGGGAGTGCGGCTTTGATGAGGAGTAGAGAGCCGCGTGCATTGAGACTATACAGCCACGCGAAATGGTCGACATCGCATCCTTCGACTGATAAGATATCGACCGCAAAACCCGCACTAAGGACGATAATGTTGATTTGGAATCCATCATCTGATTCATAGCCGACAACGTTTTCTGCAGCGTCAATCCGGCGTTGAAGCCTGGATTCCCAAGCCATGTCCGCTGAGACAGAAGCGCATCTCACGCCATAAGCGGATGCCAATTCAATGGCAGAGGCCTTGCACGAGCATCGGACTCCTCTGATGCGCAGTTAGTATGATGGAGCTCCCTCTGCTGCCTAGCTTTCGACAGATTGCTGCCACGCTTTCTTCACTGTGAGGCTCAAGCCTTCTGTCATTGCTCTGGTTATGAGATGAAATGAATCGTATCTCGAGATCTGCCTGTCACTATGGTAACCAGGCTTTCTCTTCCAATTGCCAGTTCATATCCGCTGACGGCCGACGTATGCGAAGCGTCCAATAGGAGAAGTCTGGTGTATTGGTGTATCGCCTCGATCGGCGGGAGAAAACTCTGTGGGGCACGTGATGCGCTAGTCCCAATCCGGTATGGTGTGGTGCCTCAGGCACCCCCCGTGCCGACATCCGCCAAGGACATGTCATCGAGTGTAGATCATATGTTGCGGGCAATCCTTTTGCTACTTCGAGGCTCAAGTTTCCTCGTTAGGAGTTATTGCGAATAATCTTTCTGACTGTCGCGGGAGAGTGAGGTTGGCTCGACATAGCACTTTCTATTGTTCTCGTGGTGTCGTGGCAGAGCTCTGTTCCATGGAAGGAAATCCGACTGAATGGCTGGAGTGTTATCTAAGCGGCACGTGACCAGCTCCGATCCAGCCCGCGTCGCGTCCAGTCCGGGATCTCGAAGCCTCGACTCTTTGTAACCACCTCTTTCATCAACACACCCCTTTACTTTTCTCCTTTCAACCCTAGAATGCGCCGCTCTGAATAATCTAAATATACTCAGTACCCTTGTTGCGCACTTAACCCGACTTCCTTTCCTCCCAACCTCAATTCCATCCGTTCGCCTCCGACAAACACTCCCTCCCATCCCTGAAGCACAACAATCCTCTCATCAACACTACCAACCCACACAATGGCCACCGACTACGCCAAGAAGACGAACGCCGAGCTCATCGAGATACTCAAGTCCCGGGACCTCCCCCACACCGGCAAGAAAGCCGAGATGGTCGCGCGCCTGCAGGAAGACGACAGCTCGAAGCCCGCTGCGCCGGCTCAAGAGAACGCCGACGATGTAATTGACTGGGAGGACGACGAGGTCCCCGCCGCAGATGCATCGACTAAGCCCGCCGATACCGAGACGGAGACCGCGACTGCGCCCGCCCCTCCCGCTCCAGCTGAAGAGGACATCAAGGCTAAGGCAGAAGAGAGCAAGACAGGCGCGGAAGCGCAGGCAGAGCCCGCTCAAGAAACCGCAGAAACAGGCACAGTCGTGCCGTCAGGTGCAGAGGAACAGGCCGCCCAACAACCCGCGGAGGAGAAGCCAGCGCCCAACTTCTCGATTGGTCTGTCTGTGACGGATCTGGAGGAGGAATTGAAGAAGCGCAAGGCGCGCGCGGAGAAGTTCGGTATCACGGAGGACTCGCAGGCTGCGATTGACGACGCGGAGAAGAAGCTCGAGCGCGCTAAGCGGTTCGGCACGGCCGGCGAAGAGGCGCCCAGTGCTGAGAGCGTCAGCCGACTTGACCAGGCTTTGCCGGAGAAGTCGCGGAAGAGAGGACGTGGTGAGAACGACCAGGGCGGCCGTGGCGGCAAGAGACGGAACCAGAACGGGCGGAACAACAACCAGCGCCAGCGTGGTCGTGGTAACCGCGGCCAGGGACAAGGACAAGGACAGAAGCAGGGACAGGCCCAGAAGCCTGCAGCCGCCACCAGCACCTCAAACGGCTGGAGCGATAAGGACAAGGCGGCCATGGAGGCTCGCAAGAAGCGCTTCGCCGGCGGCGCGTGATCGTAAACGACGACGACTACTGTCGACATTCCTTTCGTGAAATTTCCCTATCTCGATGTCTTATATCTATCTACTACTGCTATGTTGTCAATCATATTCGGCGTTTACGGGTCCATTCTCGATATCCATTTTGCGTTGCAGCTCTACTCTTGCCATTCGTCGTACCACTCGTAGCTTGCGTCAACTGTTTTTCTGCTGGTCAGAATTGATGATTCATACGAAAACTCTTTGCGTCCGTTTCAAACAAAACGGATCAATTGACTAGACACCCGCTATAAAGATCACGGATGTTGTTAGGGCATTGCCTTCGGAAACCCTACCGTACCGTACACTCTCATATCCCACGTTCAATAGAAAGCTTGAGTCGACTGCCTGTCAGCAATAATCAACCTTACCGGGTCGACAATCCTTAGGCAAGATCTGGAAACTATCTATATACAATATAATGCAATATATTGCCACGTCTAGATTAATGCTACAAGACTCTTCCACCCAAGGCTCTAATTAAAGGACCACAAGACACAAACGCATATACAACGAACAGGGAATAAGGTGCATGGAAAATATACCAGAAAGCCGCTCAACCCGCGAAAAACGAACAGAAAGCCAAAGCCAATACCGAGAAAAAGCCGCCCATCTCAGAGGATGTCCTGAAGCATGATCACCCATAGAACCAGTACTCTGCCGTATAGTCTACCGTAAACTCCGCGGGCATGCCTTCGCACGTCGCAGGTGCCGATCCGCCGGCTGTGTGGACGCGGTATACCTCCTACAAGATAGTGTTAGTCAACGAGAACAATAGATTAGGTGACGTGGGAAACTCACGCGATAACCCCCCTCAACCGCAGTCAACTTCAACCACGCCACATCCCCGGTGATGCCAAACCCAGGCTTCGACGGCGCATCCATCTGATCCGCCTTCCGAGCAGCGATCCAATCCGAATTATCCCTTCCGGCGCCGCGCAAGTCAAAGAAGGGCGTCCCATCAGCCGTGAAATAATGCTTCCCGACCACAAGGTCCTGCTTGCTCAGGCGTTGTAAAATAATCGCCGACAGGTCCGTGGTGCTGAGGGGCACGGGCTTGAGGACGTCCGGGAGGAGATGCAGAATCGATTGGCTGCCGGTGGAAGCGCCGTATCTGGCATCGAAGGCTGCAACGCAGGAGGCGTCGAAGAGGGTAGCTGTTGCGCCTGTTGCTTTTGGAGTCGCGAGGTTCGAGCTTGAGGCGCAGGTGTAGTTTTGGGTTCCGCGGCCGAGGGTGATGGCTTTTGCGGATAGGCCTTTTGATGGCGCGGTGAGCGTTGATGAGGCCAGGGTGGTTGTGTCGGTGATTGGGCAGCCGGTGAGCTGGGTGTTTTGGAGGAAGTTTGAGACTATTGATGTGTAGAATGATGAGGTAGCGGCTGAAGAGAAGGGTAATGCGTTGACGGTGGTGATGGAGAGGAGGGAGACTAGGGTGAATGTTGCCCAGTTCATGGTGACTCTGATTAATCTGGTTCTCGAGGCTGAAGAAATAATAGGCGGTGTTGTTCGAGGAGATGTAAATGATCGCTCAGTATAAAAATAACCGCTAATTGATATTAGATAGAGATGGAGATGGTTGGTGGCAGATCGCGAAGAGGCCTGAAGCTCGAGGCTTAAAGGTACTATCCGTCGTTCCTTCTAACAGTGCTTCCCTTGGATGTATGACATGCAGATAATGAAGAGTCGATTGCTGTTACTCCAATCTGACGAGAAGGGAAGGTCCAGGGTCCTTTATATGAGTAACAAACACCGCAGGGTTGAAGGCGTTTATCCCCGGGGCCTGAATGATAGCAGTGGAGACTGTAGCGAAAAAAGCCGAACGAACGTGGATCCAACGTCTCGGACAGCTCGTGCTCGTGGACCTGCATGGCTGCAATATCGGCGGCGCTTATTCCAAACTCTGTTGGTTTGATCTCGGTTGCACGCGAGACGCAGCAGCTGCAGCCTCCCAGCAAATACGGAGTACACCGTTTCTTCATGTCGTTTGATGGGTCCCAAATCAAACAGCAAGCGCCTCGCTTCGTATCCATTTCAGTTCCATTTCATCCCAGCGTAGCATTCACGACTCTTTCGTCAAAGCTGACGGCGAAATTAATTTCAGGAGCGAGGCAGACATCGACAAAGACTGCCATTGCCGCCGCGCTCGCGCCAATGGAGCTAACTCACTCCGGGAAATATACCCAACACGAGTCGAGCTGCGCCTTGCCACGACTAAATCCATAAATCCACTGTGGAAACTAGTTCCGTTCAGGTCCTTTTCTTTCAGTGAATTCGGTGAATCGTCGAGCTTGGAGATGTTGGTTGCGGCTATGGCTCAATTCCAGCGTTGAAAGAAAGGGCCAGAGCCGCCATGTAGCATCGACCAAGCCACTAGATCATAATGTCTCCTTCCCACCAGTCCTGAATGGCTCGTCCGTAGCTCTCAGGTTCCAAAAACATATGGTCCGTGATTCCTTCCAACGTGGGGTCCGAAATCATACCGAACGGGTCGAGGTCTATCGATGGCACAGCCGCAGCCGGGGGCTCCGCTTGAACTGCTGGCGGCGTTGTCACCGTCTCCGGAGGATGCGTGTAGATCTCTTTTGCGACGGTCTTGTGGCCTGTAATTCCTGCGGACCCTACGAGAGGGAAGTTCGGATCAGGCGTCATTCGCGCGGTCTGGCGTGCGGAAGAGTCTGAAAGAGTCGGTCCGAGGAGTTGACTCGGTAGAGGAGAGCGACTTGCCCGGTCGTAGACTAGCAGCTCCCATAGGAGTTGAGCGTTGGTGGTCCACGCTTGCCGCGAATGGGGGGCTTGGGGGTCGCCGGCGGAGACGTTTTCTCGAAGGCGCGTGAGTCGGTCAATCTAAAAATGGGAAGTTAGCCTAGTCTGCCTTTCAATATTCGCTCTAGCGAACAATCTGGAGCAGATATGCACTGCGCGCTTAGATGCATAGCCTACCATGTTCTGGACGTGTGGCCATCGCTGCGCCAATGGATGGAGGAACCGGACACATTTAGTGAAGCCACGCCGCGCCTTCTCCCGAAAGCTCGGGTCGTCCACGAAACTATGTTGGAGGTGGATCGTGGCCACGATAAGCACGCAATGCGCCAGCAGTGGGTCGCAGACTTCGAATCCCTTGTGCTCAATTAGATCAATCAGATGGAGGATCCACGCGGCGTTGTTGGTAATGGTCTCGAAGGACTGTCGAATGAATGACTGCGGCATGGTATGTCGGAAACTGCGCAGCCGCCGTGATAGCAGAAACGGGTGGTTCAGAAGGCACGGAATAGCCAGGTAGAGGAACTGTGTAAACAGCCACGGGCCCCAGAACTCACGCCGTTGGTTCAGCTCGTGCAGGCGGTGCTCGTGGAATCTGTTGGCATCGTAGCGGTACTTCAACGGTACCTGGCTGTCGAACTCCATATGGCGGTAGGTAACGATGGAATAGTCAGAGTGCGGCGACCAGGGAGCCGGTGCATTTGGCTCGACACGACTCGCGGCGTATGCCATGGCCATGTTCCAGACTTCACCCACCTGGATAGCATAGGAAACTAGATCGAGGTCCTCTCTGGGCGACACAGCCTGTCCATGTTCTGCCATGGAGCTCAGGGTAAAGGTAGGAGAGAATCCCGACCAGGTATTGAAGGGCGTGCGAACACCCGCAATAAGCCGCGCCGCTGATACCCCATCCCCTTGAAGGTTTTGAAGGAAGTAAATACTCCAAAGACACCTCCGCTTCTCGTCCGGATCAGAATGCAACGCCCCCAAAGCTTCCCCCGACGTATTAACGCTCTGCGCCAGATACGTCGCCATATTAAGATGCAGCCCAGCCTGGACGGTATCACCCGCTTCAACATCGTCAACCCACACAATCACAAAAACAAAAAGATAAGGGTCCCATACCAGTGAAATCAAACAACGCCAAAAGACAAAGCGTCTGCAGAGTCGAGAGCTCCAACGGCCCGCGGCCAACGCGCTCCATAACAAGGCTCCGAGCCCGCCGCGCACAGTCCGTGATGTAAGGACGCAAGTCACTCCCATCAGGACTCCGGCCGAACCGAAGACCGATGGCGTGGATTGCGAGAATCAGCTCGGGGTCGCGAGCCTCCAGGGTCTCGACGAAGGTGTCCGGGTGGAACAGCGGGAGAGGCTGGTAGTTGCAGCAGGTGAGGAAGAGATGCGCAACAGTTGAGAGATCATTCTGCTGGAGGTTCGGCAGCTCGTGCTGGACGAGCGCCGGCCGCGAGACTTCAGCCGGCGTTGATGTGTGCGGTCTAGTGATGGGTTAGAAGGGCGTTTTCCATCCATCAACCGGCGGTCGCAGCTTAGGGGTGAAGAGGATTTTGATACCTTAAGTTCCGCGCAAGCTCCTCCAGCTTATCCTCAACGCTCGACAGCCGTTTCGCCTACAAGGGAGACCCATTAGCCCAGTCCACCACATCTGGCCGGACTCGTTCCGCAGGCGCAAGACAAGACACATACAATATCTGCCGCGGGCATCTCAAGCCCATCCCCCGGCGCATAAACGCATTGCTGACCCAGCCGCTCACAGAAAGAGCACACGGGCTTCTCGCCCGGACAGCGCGACTTTTTCCGCCTGGTTCCATCGTCATCATCAGCCGCGCTCGAAGACGGGGACTAGGGGGCAACCCACCGGCAGGGTTCACAGGCCTGTCGAACGCGCTTGAGCGGGCGCTGCTCGTCGGCCATGGTCTAATTAAGCTATACGCGAGCTAATAGGAATAGAGTTGGGCTGGAGACATATCCGGCTGGTTCAAAGGGAATCTTGGCATGGTGAGGATTGAGGATTGGGAGATTTTTTGCGGGGCGGAAAAGGCGGGAAGCTAAAAGCACTGACAGCACTACTATCCAACTTCAGCGCAGCATTGGCAAAGGGCGTAGAAATGCCCCTGGACGAAACTGCATAGTGACCTTCTTGGGTGACCGCAGTTTCAGATACCACAAGGGCTCACTGAGGACGGACGTTGGGCTGTCGTACACGGGAAACGGCGTCAGAGTCCAGAGCTGAAGTGACCAGGGCACCGCGTAAAGAAGGAAGAATACGAAGAGGATCAGGTCTTTTAGTGCAGATTATTTGCTAACATCTATGTACAAGTCAGACTGACCGAGCGCAGCTGCGCAGCACGGCGGAGTCCATATTATTATGCCTTTTCGCACGTCTAATTAGATAATATCGTGATAGTAGCGACAGTAGGTGACACAATCATGTCCATATCCCAGCGAAACACAGCGAGTTGAGATCGTTGTGTTGCAGATTTTGTTCCCATACCCCCTGACCCTGCCCTCTGCAGTCGTATCGAGGACCAGATCCCACCGGGGTGGCAGGAAAGCAAAAGGGAATCGCAGATGTCCCCGTCATAGTGATAAACCGGGCGCCCGAACGAACGAAAAGGAATCCATGTCACGGAAACGCAAGCAACTGACGCAACCCATTGGTATCAGAAAACGGAACCCATGCCTCACAAAAAACCAATGCCAAACACCCTAGTCTAGCGAGAGAAAACGAAACGAAAACAAAACTGGACCTCCGATAGGAAAAAGCCGATACCTCTATGGTCATAAGATGATAAGAAAAAAGTCGAAAAGCATCACGGGGTATCCATCCGATCCCTGAACCTTGCTTTGCCGAATCATGAGAAACAAGTCGAGAGCGCAGAAAATAAAGAGATATTCGGGGTATCAACTCTCTGCCAACATGGCCGAGACAGAAGGAAGAAAGTAGCGGAAGAAGTATTAGGCTGTTGTACAATGGATCGGGATCCAATCGGGAAGAAAGTATGGTGCCACTGTGTGAGGTGCGTGGGGAATTCGAAAGCCGAACCATGCACTACCATTCACTCCAGGTGAAGGTCCAGTGGTCAGGGAATTCAGGATAGGGCAGGTCAATCGAGGCAATTACTCTTCGTCATCGCCCGAACCTCCCTCCTTCCCACCCTTGTGGACCTTCTTGTGGCGACGGAGATTCGAGACAACGGAGAACTGTCGACCACAGCCTTCCACGTCACAAGCAAATGCTGTAATTCATCCTATTAGTATCACAGAGCGGAAAATGAGCTGGTTTGCCTGGGACTTACGCTTCTCGCCAGTGTGACTGTACATATGGGTCTGTAGCGACGATGGTCGGGTAAACCGCTTGTCACACACCTTGCACTTGTGCTTCTTCTGGGTGTTGGACGGCATTTTTGAGCTGAATTGGCTCATCATAGACTGGGGTCCCGGGGGTGCACTGCCAGTGAGGAGTGTGGACGGGCGGGGAAGAGTGCGTGACAGGTGGCCATTCTCGTAAGACTCTGAAGTCGTTGAGCTGTAGTCGGTGACAGACGACTCTACCGACGCGACGGACGCGCTGTAGTATGGGTAGGAGCCCGCGGATGAAATGGACGAACCGGCTGAGTGTGCTAGGGGGAATCCGTAGGAATCTCCCGAGCCTCGAGAGCCCCGGGGACCATAGACATTTCGGGGCGTCAAGTCCTGGCTGAGAGCCACCATGCCGCGACTAGCATCTAGCGCATCCCCGAATGTAGGACCGGATGTGGGTTGTGAAGAAGCAACGCGAGCAGCATCACTAGAGCAGACAAAATGGTCAGTTAAAATCCTGTAGATAGCTTTCCGGTGGTGTCCTTACGCATGCGACATCCTGCGGCTGTCCTGGTGGACCGGGGAAGCGTAGCTGATGGGTGCATAGCTGGTTGGCGCAAAGCTGCTGATCGAGGGAGCAGTGGTGTAGGCAGGAGTCTGGTCGAACGATGTCCGGGGAATCTCATGATGAAGACCCATCATGTCGGGGGCGGGATAGCTCGCAGATGTGGTTGCGGAGGAGTAGTTGCTGCCAGCGACAATTGAAGGCGCAGAAACAGAGACGGAGTATGGCAGAGGGATGTGAGAGGGGCGGCTGGTCTCCTCCTGCTTGATGCCCAGAGGAGCCGGGTAGACGGGAGGCGTCGAGTGAGACGAGGAATGGGCGGTGGCCCAGGGGTCTGTGAACTGCGGCGCTTGACTGTGATGCGAGTGCTGGTAGACACTGTCAAACCCCATTCCGCCGCCGTACTGGCGGTTCTGGTTTTCCATGACCATCGTCATTGAGGGTAGTCGTTGTGAAGGAGTGTGAGTGTTTGGGTCTCGCAAGGCTGTGCTGCTCGCAACACTGCGGTTGGAGCGATAATCAAGGGATGGACGGTCGAGCGACACGAGGGGAGCAAGGTACCGCGATGGCTGACCGGGGAGGAGGAGAGGCGTAGGCAATTGAGGTGCAGTGATCCGCGCAAACTGGGGGGAGGATGCGCGCAGGTGCAGATGCTGTGTTTCGTTGGAGTAAGAAGAGCGACAATCTGAGGCAGAGGAGGGAGAGGGAGGAAGATGAGTTGAGTCTGGGGAAGGGCGATCGACGAAGCTTATGAACAAATACAGGATCGCAGGGACGAAGGAAAGCCCTGGCGTTCAGCGCTCTAGTGCCACTGACGACGTGCCGTCGGGGGACGGTTGCAGATCGTTGCTTTGGGCCGCTTAGGCTTCGAAACCGCGTTAGTCCCAAGGGAGAAGGGCAATAATAAATCTCAAATTTAAGTGTGCGGAAAAGGAGAGTCCAATTGGGAACCAGTTCCTCGGTGACCCTAGACCCAGTTTTGCTTTGCTGCTGCTTTTTCCGCTTTGATATTAATTCAGCCTTTTATTATTTCTGCACTCCAGTCTCCAGGGTCTCCACAGGTTGGAACCATGGGCACTCTGTCCCTTAGTGGTGACTGCATAGCTATCCCGATGATTATTGAGAGAGGAACATGCACGGAAACAAAGACTCAGCTTCAGAAAAAGCAAAACGGCATTAGTCGAAGCAGGGGGGATGGACCAGGGCGCCCTGGAAACCGTCCGTCTGAAACTCCGGGATCGGAACATTGGACGGTACCTACAGCAAAAGCACTCGGTCAAAGAAATACGTACGCACCCAGTGGAGGGCTCAGAAATTCGATCCAACCCTCCTGCAACTGCATGATATGATGATAGCAAGACGATGGCAGGGGTAGAGCTGAGCTCGAGCAGTGGGTTCGCACCAGGAGGCAAACAGAGCACAGACTAGCTCAGATCCATCATCCAGGTACAAAGCAACCTTCCCTATCCAGGCAGGCATGAGAACATTTCGACTCTGTATCTGAGGATTTGCTTCTAAGTCCATATGCGGGAAACAGTGCGGTTGACGGTGGGTAGGTTGCAGGGACCTATGAAAACAAGAGGCTTTGAAAGGGGGGAGGAGTGGAGTTGGACACCGTCTGTGCCGTGTCCTCCATAAAAATTGGTTATTTGTCACATCCAGTGCCAAGCCCCAGCTAGATGCATCAACCAGGGTTCGCTTTGAGCCCTGTCCTCACTCTCAAGGCATCCTGAGTTGGTGGCGGGGAAGACTGTAGTAGATACGAAGTAAATCGAGATTCGAGATACTAAAATAACAACAGAACAGCTGCAGAGTGATCAATGCCATACGCCATCTTCTAGGACCGTTGCGCGAATCAAACAGCCCGATTACTATATAGTTTCACCGTGATCCTTTCATGTCTGACCATGACCTCATCCCATCCAGTCGATTCAATATATTCGACGAGGCATAGCCGCACAATCCGTCGTAATTATTGTTCTCACGACTCGTCATCAAGATGATGAATGGCCAACAGCAGGATGGGGCAGACGGCTCAACCCGATGGAGGGGCGGTCTGCTCGCTAACTCATAATATAATTGCGAATGGTAAGAAGTACTAACTAGCGACGCTGCACGGAATGAAGAAGAATATCATGGCTCTTGACGCCCTAGCATGCAAGTACTGCATAATATCATAAACTGTGAACTGACGACCAGTTGAAGAGAGTCCCTCTGCGGAGTGACGACATTGCCGGCACCCCAGTCGCATCAATCCTGCAGAGATCTAACTAGCTCTCAGATTAATATACACAGTCGAATAGCGTCACTCTTCCCGGAATCAACTGAGTTGATAAGTTCCCTGTCATCGCATCACCCCGCACGGAGATGACACTGCATTACTAGCAAAATGACCATGGTTGCGCTTACGCGGGAGAGGGCTCCAGGACGATATGCTTGCTGAATGGCAAGCTTGTTCCAAGAGTGATGACGGTCAAGTGGCCGATAATCTTCCAGAGCCAAGTCGCGGAGAGTTCTCCGTCATGATGAAGACGGCATCGGCACTCGCTTCCACCCATACCAGGTGGTGCAGATTCAACGGTCGCTCATGCACGAGACTTCATCCGTGGTCTTCAGGTTCCCTGCACCAATGTATTTATCAGTCTGACAGGCTTTTTCCGTCTGCGTGAAACGTCGGCTTCATTCTTCTTCGTGGGGGTTGAGTTGAGTTGGCTTGGCCTCCACCACCGACGTCAGTGGCCACGAGACGCGCTGTCACTGGGTTAGCGGCATAGCATCAACTGAACCGACATGCATTCAACAGCATCACAGTTATTATTCCGTCTAGGAATGAAGCGAAGCATCCCGCGCGGCCAAATTGGAATCGCTATTGGCGCTGGTCTGCATTCGAAGGGTCCAAGCATCAGCACTGGAGTAACAAATGAAGACCTTGCGACCGTAAGACGGACAGTTTCTCGCCGTCTGCATCAGTGCATCCCAATTGTGTTCATGCTTCTGTCGCGTGTTTCTGGAAGACTATTGTTGCACTCGGGTGTTCTTGCGATCATTGGCATGATCGAGATCTTAACCTTAAATCCGGGGATAGACAGTGATCATCGAGGCTTGTCGTACTGATTGGCATAGGGACATCCTCGAGGTTCGAACTATGAATTGGCGGCTATGGACACATGGGCACATTTCATAAGCTGTGTCACTTGTTAGAGTAGATACTTGAGCTCGCTCTCACCTATTATCGCGACTGGCTTCTCGGCAAGTCGCCTACACAACGCCACGGCAGACAAGGCTCCTGAGCATCCCAAATCCGGGCTTAATCTGATAGGCACAGCTCAGCAAATCGCCCGCCAAGTTTATCTGAACGCCTGCGGTGATCATGGAATCGGTCGTCGCTGATTCGACGATAAACGCCCCCGCGGGATTGAGCGACAGGGCTCCCGGAAGGAAGGCCGCAGCAGCAGATGCGGACGATGGCTCATGTCCTTGCCACCATGTTGTACCACATTCCGGGCTCTTCGATTTCTGCTCCTCAGGCTAAAGTTTGGGATGAACCGGTTCCTTGGAATTATTGAACGGCAAAAAGTGCAGACCCGACTGCAGACCGCGTGGCTAACAAAAGCAAAGTGAAGAAAGTTCCAACCTTGAATCCAGTTCCACATGCTCGAAGTGGCAGGTGCGTCTGCTCGCCTCGGGGTCGGGGTCGGGCTCCATGCGGGCTCTGCCAAAAGACTAAAGCCCAGCAAGCGGGCCCACCGCCCACATGATCTCGCACGGAACTTGACGATGGATTCTTCAAAGTTCAGTCCTTCTGCCTCCTCCACTCCTCCTCGTCCCAAGCCCACTGAGCGACCACCTAAAATCGACCCGCCGACCACGTACTCACCGAGTGGAACCCGCGGGAAACTCAGCGGAATATACCGACGAGGAGATAATTCCCTTGAACAAAGTTCGAGTTGATGAGAGTCACGGATGCCGTTTGCCTCCGACCTCGGCACGGAGCAAGGCAGACTACCCTCTTCCGGACAGTTTGGACGGATCACACTCGAAAGCCAACAAAGAGCTTATACCGGGAGTCATCCGTGAAGTCTATCTCACGCCTGCAAGTATACTCAACCAATCAACGGTAACACACCGATCAACCCCTTGCGTTCTTGGTGCAAAGAACTGACCAATTCAAGTCCAGGTAAAAAAGTACGATTCGGAAAACCATCATCATTGAGACATCAATCTAGCTTTGACGTTCCTTTTGAATACCTAATGCTAGACCCGCCGAACATCTTGAATCGATATTCGATATGTTTATGCTTGACCGCTGTTCAGTGGATGTACGCCCTGATTCGCTGTGCTCTTCAGGCCCGCCTTTCGCTAGACCAGAAATGGCCCTGGGGACATCAAAGTGCTTCCAAGGGACAGGGATCTTTCTAAACCCGTCCTGGCAGCTCGTGCATTACGGTTTTAGGTAAAAAGCGGGTCGTTGGCACGGCACATCATCCCTTAAACGCGTAATCGCCCAGAGCCTCTCACCCAATCACCCAGGCCTTTTTTGAGACCCTGTTGGTCCTTTTCCTAAAACTGCTGCGGGGTGCCCTGTGCCGGAAATCCTCAGTCCACGGATGTCCTAGCCTGGACTCCCTGCTCCAGAGCCCCGTTCAACTTCTCACACGGACCACCCAAATTTGCGATCCTTTTCGAGTCTTGACTGTCCTACAAATCAGGAAGGTGAGCCACGATCCTTGGCACATGCTGGTGGCTTTGGACCGTGTGCTTGATGGGTTAGATTTCGCCTCGACCAGGTTGTCGACATCGAGTGACAAGGGATGCTGTCAGGATTAGGACCTAGCTGTCCAATCCGGGCAACAATTTTCCCAATCTTGACCGCGCGCCCTCCGAAAGGAAGGTGCCTAGTACGGAGTTTGTGCATGATTTTGACCACCTGAATTCGCAGAGTCGGTGCACCTCCGGAAAGTACAACTTACTCCGTAGCGTTTCCCGTCCGTGCGCCGTACGGTGTAGCAATTGGACATGATTGTGGCAGACTACCATCAGCCACCAGGTCAGCGCCCTGAGATCCCTCTAGGGTTCCGGTACGCAGTCGGCAAACAGCCTTAACTCTATTCTCAAGCCTTTCCGCTAGTCCACATCGTGCTATTCGGGTGCAGGATAGCATTCACATAGCACGGTGATATGATAATGCTTTTGCAAATCGGAGTATGACAGCAATCGTCAGGAACAGTCGATCCGCCATCCTGGTACAAGCGCGATTAGCGAGCGATCGAGATGAAACGTGTGAGGGATCGACTTGACATGAAGGTTTAAAAATATATACAACCTGACTAAGGCCCATCTGTCATCTGCATAGGGTCGATCATAGACGGCAGATCGTCGTTGATTGGCGTTTCACGAACGATTGACTCAGTGTATGAGCTTAGATAAGCTCAGACCACGGAGCTCCATGCTCCTCGGACCTCCAGTCTCCAGTACGGATCCTCAATTCTGCACAGACGAACCTCGACTCCGGATTTCTGGACAACCCGGACCGTGGCCGCGTGACTCTTGAATTTGGCTCTTCTTTCAGTCTCTCGAAATCTCACTTTCCGCTCCGAACAGACTTCAGCGGCTCTATTGAGAAGGTTCAACATCCGCGAAGCATCCATTTTCAGTTTTGGGAGTAGCGTTCAAGTTCCATTGTCGGCTCGCAGGCCCTCAAATTTGACATGGCTGGGTGTTCAACCAATGGACGCCATCAGCAACATGGATAAGGCGAAGTATCGAGGGGAATTGTAAGCCACCCACGCCACCCGTGACCCAGGGCCCCAGGCCATGGTCAGTCACAAAGAGCGGGCCTAAGCAGCGGAAATGAACGCCTCTGCCCCGCCAGGGAACCCTAGCCAATTTAGTGGCTTGCTAGGCCTCACTTAATCAAACCCCAGGCACGGCAGATAATCGATAGCCGAGCTTGGCCCGGCCTTGATCGTCCAATCACCTTGTGCGCCCCACAGGAGCTTACGCGTGCACATCCATCTTGACCCAATGACCAAGCTTTTACTGAGACGCCTTGCCTGTTCAGAAATCCAAAATTTGCCCGCAAAAGTTCCCCATGTCTTCCGTGAGGGGAACTGCTCTGTGAACTGAGAATCTGTGACAATGCAGCCTGCATCTAACTACTCTGCATTCTACGGCCTCCTCCTTGCCATCCTAAGTTTTCGCCTCTCGTCCACGGCACAAACCCGTCGCCCGCAACCTGAGTACTGAGTCGGAGAGCAAAGGTCCTATGGTACCCACCAAAACCGCCACATTCCTCAAGGTGCCAAGCTAAAGCCGCCTGAAACACGCTACTCCGTCCAATGACCCCACCTTTGTTGAGGCTTGGCTGGATTTGGATATCAAATATCATCACTCATTTACTCCGTAGTACCATGTAATTGTATCGAGCCAGGGGCATATGATTCTACGGAGTGACCTCACAGTCTGACTTGGCGCCTGCAATTACGGGAGTGATATCTATGCTATTCTTGGAAGCAGATGATGTGAATGAGATGGCCTTGACATCATATCGGGATATTCTTCAGGGGCCTCTCGAACTGAACCAGCTCGTTGCTTGTCGTCTACGGAGTAATGCGCCAGCCTTGGCCCAAGCCAATTCGATAGACCACTGGACTATGTATGAAGTTCGCGCAACAGTGACATATCAGCCGGGATTCAGCCCGACGGAGGCAGGGGCCTTGTCACTTGTGTCTCCGCGGAGTTATACGAGAGACCCTATAGCCTAGAGCCTTGGACAAGCTTTGGCCGGTCCCCATTCGAGAGTAGAGTGGACCCAAGAGGTTTCCTCAGCGTCTGGGTTTGTTTAGATAGGGCCTGATCTGTTTGCACCCCGGTCTCTTCCCTTCAGGCCCTCAGGGTCGCCCGGCTGCGGTGTCGCCGCGACGGTGAGAGAGGACCAAGCCAGTGTCCGTTTCATTGGTCGTATGTCGCAGGGGTCTTCCGGAGAATGTTTTGAGTAGATTGAGCGTACGTCCCGGCAGTTGTACGCGCAATGCATCAGCATCAGATCTACAGACTGCAGCGTAAGCAACGGCCCCTGGGGGCAGCTTGGGTACTCCGTATGATCCTCCCAGTGAAACAGGTACCAACGTCTTTATGGACCCTGCAGCAGCCTAGCTCAGACTTGATACAAGATCAGCTCTAGATACGAAACCTCAATACTCAACAGTCTCTGGAGAAGGGACAGGTATACTACGGAGTATACTGGCGCGGTGCTGAATGCATTGGCTGGGGCGCAACTGCCCAGTGGCCATCCCGGTGTGCATCTTGTCGGCGAACACCTCGTACTCCGTATAGGTTTTGCCTTCAATACGAGAACTGGCCCCTTTTATCACGATCTGGTACGGAGTAAACGAAGCAGCTTACCCGTCGGCGGCTCAATGCGCATGCCCAGGTTGGGCAATTGTGGGCGACGAGGTCGACACGACGACAACCCTGCAACAATTTCCTTCTAGAAGTCTGATATTATTCGATAAGCGAGCATAACGCGTGGCTTTGTACCATGCTGAGCAGTCATTTCTATTCCACTTCTGTTTATCAGATCATGATTTGACGACGGTCAGTCTGAGCATGGAGGCCTCATGAATCGACGGAGCATGCCTTCTACAACAGGGCCCTTGCCCGACCCGTCCCTCCTGGAATACAGTTGCATCCTCTTAGCCTAAACCTATCAGATGCGTACTTAGGACTATAAACCCGTCGACAGGATGCCCCTTGGCCGCCAGCATGATGCCGCTGCGACGCAAGACGTTGATGTGACTGTGACTGTGAAGGGGCACACTGCATTGCAGCTGCATGATGTGGCTTGCATAGACGTCCTCGATCCAAGTCTGCTTCCAATGAGACGCGATTCTCACGAATCTAGCTTTCTGAGTTGTTTTCCCTTCCCGAAAAATTGGTTCGTTCAATCTCAACAATTTCAAACTGGGCTGCTTCCGATGTAAGCAGGTACTGAGTTCCCTCTCAGGACGGAGTATTCGCTATGCAAGTATCCTATCCCAAATATTGGTTGGTCCAGAAGAATATATCTCCAGCCAACTACGAAGTAGAGCTGAAGCAACCGACTAAAAATCGACCTTTTGTGTTTGCTTTGCTTCAATGGTCCCAAACTCAGAGCCAGGGTATCCAACTCATGCTCTCAGCGGAAAAAGCAAAACCAATCCAAGATCCGTTCGTCACACCCATGAACGCGCTCCCTCTAGGAATTGGGATCGCAATGCTGCTCGTCCCGGACCCCAGGTCTTCGGACTACCGTACTCGAAAGAGACATCATTCCAAGCCACTGCGTCTGCAACCAACGCGAACTCCCTATCCAGGCTATCCTTGCTACGTACTCAGCCTCACCTCCTGAGCGGAGGATAAGTGAAGCTGAGCAGGGATCAACCCTGCTGGACTCGAGTCACGCTGAGGGGAATGGGTAAAAGGTGTCGCCTAGCACAAGTGGACGCTTTCTTTCCTATCAGTACAGGCTTTAGCCTTTAGCTATAAAGCTTTCGTTTTACGCTCAAGCCCCGTGGCGCCGCCGGGTTTCTTGTTTGTTCAGACACACGGAAAACTAAAAGTATTCAAAGATATGGTTCCTTACCTCTTGTGGCTTGCACTATTATGTATCAATTGACCCAACCCCGCCTTTCGGTTTTGCTCGGGGTGAACAAGCAAGAACATGGAGGTCAGCTTGTTCAGGTTAAGCAGGCACGCACCTCAATCCTCATCCTCGAACCCAACGATTACCCATGGATTACATGCAGCTTCTCGTACAGAACTCTGCCAGGAGTCGCGAGAAGTTCTTACGTACCCTGAGCAAGGACATGTCCCATGTCCCAATCAGTGCCTTACCCTCCCCTCATCATCTGCACTGCTGCACCCTCCCCTCCAGGAAATCACAACCGCATTGATATCGGGCACGGCATGGCATGGCATACCTGCCGCATCTAATTCTATACGGCATCCATTCCAGCCCTACCAATCCGATGCCGACCAAGACCCTGACAATCCCTGCCCCTTCCCACCCCCACACGCCTCCTCCGTCCCAGGATCAGGTCAGGATCATCCGTGGCGGCAGTAGAGTTAGACTCGTCACTCCGGGCCCCTTCTCCGCGGCGTGCTCGAGTCAGCATGCTGCCTCATGCTGCCTCATCCTGCCTGTGTGGCCTGTAAGGGCTCTTGAAATCCGCAAAATCACAGCCTTGGCCCTTTAAGAATGCTGGTTCCCCACACACGCAGCCGCCAAGGCCGCACATGACAGGGGGCAATGGAGATGGGGAAAAGGCTTACGCGGCACATTGCAACAACCCTGCACGAATGCTTGGCGCAGCACGTCTGTGCCTGTAGGCTCTGAGCAGTCGCGCTTGTAACTTGTGAGTCTGACAGAACAGATGCATGGGGCAGATGCGGCTATGGCCCCCAGCCAGTGGCGAATTCTAATCCTACGCACGCTGACTATGACTCCTTGGTGACTCTATCTCTACTACCAACTCCTGCTAGCAAGGCGTCGAGTTCGACTAAGCTCCAGCCTACCTGCCTGCCTGCCTGCCTGCCTTGTCTGTCCCGCGTTGGAGTACTCCGTACTCACTACTCCATAGCGTCGTTGACGCCGTTTATTTCTATTTTAGCCCGGCGCACTTGCGAGAATATGACGTAGCATCCTCTAGAGCACACGTACTTTATCCTGTGAAGGACCAAGACACTAACTAGTCTACTGCAACCACTCTGCACAGTGCGCTGCTGCTATCTGTGTCTTATGCACTGTAATCTATCTGCCTGAGATAGATGAAGCCAGGGATCGGGCGCCGCAGTTCGGCAGGAATGGAGGGCCTAAGCGGCACAGGCAAGGGGTTTCAGCCTTTCAGGCGTCCAGCTTGAGCTTAACAGTCTTCAATATATTAATTTACTTACGGAGTACTCCGTACTCAATGACAATGACGTCGGGCACTGCTATACTTAGTACACCGAGTCCGATTACATACTGCGTAGGCTTGCTCCGGTAGGGCCAACGCTATACTAGTAGTAGTACTTCACTCCGATGGAAGGAGACTACGAGGGTCCTGGTGGACTAGGAAAGGAAAGAACTATCGTGTACAAGAAATCTCATTAAAACAACTCCTGTATGTATATGTAACGAAGCGCCAGCCAGCCAAAGGACGAAAACAAACAGAGCACAATACAACACGCCGGTAATGTCATTGGAATGGGTTGTATAAAAGACAGTAGGTCGAAGGTTAAGGCACGGCAACATTTTGGGCGTGGAACGAACCAAAATCAAAGCAAAAGCCAGATCAGATCATAATCAGCAATTCGTCGCGCTTCAATCCGTCGTCTTCCAGCTCGGGGTAGTAGGGGACGATCGCGTCCGCGCTCTGCACGTAGGCATCGTTGTACAAGCGCCAGTAGGGCGTGCGCACCTTCCGCGCAGAGTGGAAGAGACCGGCCCAGACGTAGTTCATCACGGTTCCCGTGCCGACGGCCATGCGGATCGCGTCGATGGCTTCGATGACTCGGTCGATGACGTGCGGGCTGGTTTCGAAGATGTTGGGGAAGACCAGGTTGAGAAGGTGGACCATGGCGTCCTCGCAGCCGAGTCCAACGACGCCGAGCGCGATGTGCTTGACGACTGTCGCTGCTGTTTGGCGGTGGACTTGGTCGCGGTCGATGAGGGCGTCTTCGAGGAGAGGCGTCACGGCGTAGACGTAGTCCTTTGCCATCTCGCCAATGTACTCGAAGAGGAAAGTCATCGCTTTCAAGACACCATTTTGCACGTTCAGTTCTGGTACGCGGTACTCGTTCATCAGGGCGGGGAGGACGGTGAAGGGGGCGCAGGTTTCAGCGACGATACCAATGGCGACAGCTGTACACACGCGCGACTGGCGTTCCTGGACACGGAGGTTGTTGAGTAAGGTTGCCAGGACATCCTGGGGACCAATTGCCTTGGCGATGAAACCGAATGTGTTGTTTGCGGCTCGACGGATACCTTTCTTGTGAGCCTTCAGCATGTCGAGCAGCTCGAAACAGATACGCATCCATTCACGGGCGTTGACGGACTCGGGGCCTCGGTCGGCAATACGACCGACAAGGTCAATGGTGTTTTCCTGCACCTTCTCGTGTCGGTTTCGCAGGATGGGAGTGAGACGGGGAAGAAGGTCGCGAATCGGAGGTTGCATCTGGTTGATACCAACAACGGTGACAATGGACCGAAGAGCACCAAGGATGGAACCTAGAACCTCTGGGTACTCTTCACCGAGGTATTCGTAGAGCACAATACCCAGCTTACCCATCAGCGCATCCTCACCACACTGCTTCATAACCAATGCAATCCGCGAGATGAGGTCCGCTGCTTGTTGGCGCACAGTGGCGGACTTGTTGTTCAATCTCCAGAGAATCGTACTGACAATTTGAGGGAGGTATGGCTTGCAACGAGTTCCAAGCGCATTCACCACAGTTCCAAACCCGTTCAGAATGATAATATCTTCAATGCTTTGCTCTTGGAAGGCGTACAAAACACCATCGATCAATCGTTCCTCAAGTCTCTCCGAGACATCTGCGGCTCCAAGGGAAGCGATCGTCTTCTCTACTGTCTCCACGGTCATCTTTCGGTATGGCTCGCTTTCGTCCTTCAAGTTGTTGATAATGCGCTCCAAAATCTCACCAGCACCGACCTTCTGTCCAAGGTCAACAGTGGTGTCAACCACTTGGCGGTAGTTCCTTCGATCTAAGGCCATGCGCCTAACCCAGAAACTCTTGAAGAAGTCCACCAGCACGTGTTCCTTGAGGTAGCTGGCGGTGACACCATCTGTACTCGCGCATTGCGATACCACTTTGAGGACAACCTTCTTCATCTCCTCGTCAGGAGATGAGAATTCTCGGAGAAGAATCTCCATGATCTGACTAGTGTAGTAGTTTGCATATTCCTCGTCCATGAGAGGAATAATGTAACCGACCGCCTTGAGGAAAGCAGCCAGACCCTTACCACGCTGCTTGCGAGCTCCAGTCCAAAGAGGGTTGAGGATTTCGTCGAAACTCTCGATACCGTACGGGTTGGCCGCTTCAGCCAAGGCGCCAACAGCCAGAGCGGTGACCGTCCTGACCTTGGCCTGTTCATCGCTAAGGTTGTCCGCGATACAATCAACGAGACCTTTCAGATGAGGGAGAATGGCGCAACCCATGAGGATAGGAATCTGCTGGACGATCTTGACACCGGTGTGTCGGGCTTGCCATGACTTCTTACTGCGACACACGGCTCGGAGGAAGGGGAGGAGAGCGGGAATACCGAGGGCGGAGGCGACGACGGCGAAGGCTCGAGCGGTTGTGTTTCGTACATATTCGTCAACGTGGTCAATATCCGGACGCATTGTACTGATCATGGTTGCAAGACCAGCGGCCTTGGCCAGGTTCGAGATAATTTCACGACCCTCAACGCGCGCATAGTAGTCTTGGTCAATAAGCAATGGCTCAATAACGACCAAAATCTTGTGCACGTACGGCCGGACAAGATCATCCAACTTGTAGAGCACACGGTCAATGACTTTGACCAGCAAGTGACGCTCTTGATCTTCCAAGGATTTCTCCATAAGCAGCGGTAAGATCTGGTTAAATAAGGCACCAGCGCCAAATTGTCGCGCATTGTCAGTGAGTTGACGCAAGGCAGTTTTTCTCATTGGCGGCGTGCCGTTCTTGACCTTGAGCAACAGCCTCATGATTTTCCGTTCTTTCAACTCCTCAACTGACATTGCTGATTCGTCCCCAGTATCCATCAGCTTGCCGAAGTACGCCATATCCTCCGGCTTGAAGAACTGCAGGTCACCAACACCAGGAATTTCGGTGGGAAGTTGCTTGCCGAGAGAACGGGCACTCTCGGGCTCCTGCATCATGAAACCACCAACACCGGTGGAGCTGGCCATCGGAGCCGGGGTTGCCATGAGCTTTCTTGCCGCTGTTCGGATCGGAGCATATCCGGGAGGAGGCTCGAGGATCTTGTAGCCTTCTGACGGGAGCATCATGTCCAGCTCCTCGTCAGAGAGAGGAGCATTGCGGCCAGAGATATCAGTTCCAAAACTGGTTGGCATCATAGGCGCACCTACTTGGGAAGGATGCATAGGCGTTGCAAGTCCTTGGTTACCAACAGGTGTCGCCGACGCAATCGCTGGCGCTTGATCCCAACGTGAACGGCGCTTCGGCGCTTCCTCGCCACCAGGAGCAGGTGTCTGGTCCCAACGCGACTTTTTAGCCTTAGCATCATCATCAGAAGGAGCAGCGGGGGCTTCGTCCATGGGAACCACATCCCAGCGTTGCTTGCGCTTGCGACCAGTAGCGACAGACACCGTCGAGCCGGCCTCGGCGTTCTCCTTATCCTCGAGCTTCAGAGTGGCCTCGTGTTCCTCGACGCCGTTCTCACCACGAGCCTGCTTCTCTGCGATCAGCTTCTGGACACGCTCCTCTTCTTTCTCAATCTCACGAAGAGCCATAACCTCACGGTACGTCTGGCCCTCTTCTTCAACGTTGGCATGAGTGTTCGCGGCGAAGGGATCGGCCCGGGTGGGCGTCAGCGGTCCTCGGTCGAAGCGACGCTTCTGGTAATCAGTCTCCCGGTCGGAGATCCTGGCAGCCTTTTCGCGTCCCAGAAGGATGTCCTCCTCTTCAACCCCATTTCCCCGGGCAAACTCGTCGATCTGGCTCCGCGTGGCAGTATACTGCCCCACCAAGCGGTGGCTATTGTCCGCATCCTCCATATCCTCATCTCCATCGTCAACAGCGATGGAGGTGCTATATCCCGCATATTTGTCGGCACCATCACGATCGTAGAGGGTGGTATCGAATGACTCGGTCAGGGAGGCCTTTGTCGAGTTGTCAGTGCGCTGGTTAGACGGATCAAAGGTCCTTGAACCTTTTTTCGCGGCCGCTGCCGCGTTACGCTCAGCCTGGAGCTTTCGGACAGCGTCGAAATCCGCTGCGGTCACGATTAGCGGAACTCGCGGTGATTTGACATTTAAGGCCTTACCGTCAGACATATTGTCGGTGGGAAAGAGCTAAAGACGCGATGGAGAGCAAGCAACCTCGGGATAGAGCAGTAGCAGCCGCTACATCCGGATAAAAGCCGTAAGAATGACGCTACGGCGATGGTTTGCAGCGAGGAGTTGCTATCTGAGGCTGGACGGGGGCGCAAAATGGGATGAAGTCAAGACCGACGGGAGTGGATGACTAAGTGTCACGTGTCACCGCAACATCTTCCTCGCGCTATGCTCTATGTAGAGTCTCCAATTCTTGCTAGACAGCAGGAGGCAAATTTCGCTTATGAGCTTAAGAACGCATTGGCATCGCCACTGTGATCATGTCTTTATATACGCCGGTATTGATTTGTGGCTATTACACGCTGTGGAATCGGAAAGCGGGGAGCAGAAATATATACTTCGAGCCCTTTCCAAAGTAACACAAGGACATATTGTCGAAATGGAGACACCGACGCCGAGCTTTAGAACTCAAGCGACCCTTATTTGAACCTCTATAGTCCATACAACTATGTCGCGTAGCATCGCCAGTTTCGGCAAAAGAACGCCGTGAAGGGATGCGGAGTAAGACCTCATTACTGGACAGTTGATATGATGTAGATAAGTAGATTCACTTCTTGATCCCATCTTCCTTTTACATCACATTACTTCGACCCAGTAAAATCTCATCTCTTCAAAACATAAATATCGCGGTCAGGATGGTTATCAGACCGAATACCTACTACCTCCCACGAACGGAGCATACCCCTAACAACCCGCTGCGCGTCCTACACTACAAAAACGTCCTTCCGGAACCCAGAACAGAGGACGAAGTAACGAGGTTCCTCATAGCTCATAAATGGGAGAAGCGGGCTCGCTCGTTCAGGGCATGTCCGATGCAACGCGGTACTGACATATATCCTCTAGGGCACATGGGGACCTATCTGGCAGCGTCATTTTCACCCTAACAGCCATGAATTTTACGTTGAGAGACGCGCGATTCGGTGATTCGTACCGTCTGACTCCTGCAGGAGTCTTTCAGGGATCTTCAACGCTACTTTTAGGAGCAGCTGGCGGCGACGGAGTATCCGACGTCGGGCTACGGATCACGGTTCCTACGGGAGATGTCATTGTCCTTCTTGCGGGGACGGGACATAGCTCGGTGGAGAGTACCGATGACTACAGGTATATAGGAGTATATCCGGAGGTATGTCTTCGCCAAGGGGGCGGATGACGACTGGCTGTGCCAGGGCTGCCTACGGTGGCGGAACGAGTTTGGCAAGACGCGAATTAATAGCACGGCTTTCAAAGACGGGATTGCGAGTGTTCGGTTTCCTGAGAAGGATCCTGTCATGGAAGAGCCGGGCCACTGATGCAACTGTGGTCGTATTCCCTGCATGCGAAGTTCTAATCTAAGCTCGATTTTTTGATTAATCGAAGACCGCGGGCGAGGTTCGATCTTACTCCTCTAGGTGAGTAGATGAGCAAATTAATTGTAATGGTATGATGTGTTAACGACAAGAAGCAGTCTATTCACAGATATATTAGACTTCTCGACGATGTCAGAAGACTACAATGGAAGCAAGCCAAAAGATATGCCCAGAACGCCCGATGTGACAAGTGAAAAATGTCGAAAATAATGGAAGTTGAAGAGACCGCACCTGGCAGTCATTATAACAATCACAATGATTAAGTTTAGCGGATGCGGTCGAGCCTGGCGCGGTTCATGGCAAGCTGATCGTCGACGTTCTCGCTCTGAACAACTGTTAGCTCCAAGTAGTTCGTACCAAACTGGAAAACAATCCTTACCTTGCCCATAATACGTTCCAAGTGTCTATTCTGTTCGTCCAGCTCGTGACCCGTCGCCTTAGCCAGAAGATTCAGTCGACCTGTCGCGCTAGAAATCAAGTTCAAGTTCTGTTCAATCTCATCCTCCATCGCCTCATCCTCACTGTCTGCCTCGAATTGGTACTTGGCACGCTCGGTTACAGACGCCTTATAAGGCTTGTTGATCTTTCTGTCCTCCCGCTCGATTTCCCGGAAGGTTTGCTCCATGCGCTGGTTGGTCTTGAAGGCCTCGCTCCTAGTTCCGGCTTGAGCATCGCGCACTTGTCGGTGGTTGTCCATGACTCGTTGGTCACGATCTCTCTTCCGCTGGGCACTAGTAAACGGGTTCGACACATGCACGGCAAACATGCTCTTGTTCAGTGTCTTCAGTTCCCGAGCCTTTTCGTCTGCGATACGCCCCTCCACACCAGCAACATCGAGGTTCTTCTCTGTGTTGTGGATGTATTCACCCTGGGCACCAAGGCGAGCGAGCGTCTCTCGGGATGTCTCTTCGGCTTGTGCGGCAATGCGGAGGGCATTCCGAGTCGCTGACACATCACTTTGCTTCATCATTCGGATATCCTGCTTGATGGACTGGATTTCTTGCTCCTCCTCTTCTTCTGCCGTGAGGTGCCGTTCCTGGTAAGTATCAGCACTATACGAGTTGCCGCCGGCCCCGTAGCCGCCACCGGCGGCCTGACCAGGCTGCCCCTCGGAGTACGGGGGTGGTGCATTGGCTGGCTGAGCCGCAGCTCTCTCGCTAGCACCTCCGAAGAGAGCAGCCCGGTTGTCGTCGCCGGCCGCGGGGCCATTGGGGTCGGAGCTGCCTAATCCGCCGTAACCACCAGCACCATATCGTGAAGTGGCAGCAGCGCCCGCGCCGCCACCGTATCGACTCGCGCCGTATCCGCCCTGGTTGCCGTATGCGTTCGGTGCGTAGCCTTGATATTTATTGTCGCCAGGAATTTGAGACTTGTTGTCGCCGGGGATTGAGTTGCCTGCTGGGTAATTGGGAGGGCCGCCGAGGTCGACACCCGGAGGTGGGGGAGCTACACCATATTGGGCTTTCGCTCTCGTGTAGGGGTCGGCAGGGATAGGTTTGGCGTAAGGGTTCGCTTCAGCGGCAGGACTCTTGTTCTTCGATCTGGAGCCGAAAAGAGCGCGGCGGCTGGAGGAATCGTCGTCGCCGGCGTCAGACGACTTTTTGAGGCCGAACCGCTTCATGGCGCAGTAACTGAATGGTTCGTAGATATTGGTTCGAGCTCTGAATAAGAATTGATAAAGATGATCAACAGAGAGTGTCTATTGACTGGGAATTAGGAAAAAGAAAGACAGAACGGCGGAAAGAAAGCTGTCAAGTGTCAGGGGAGCAGCGGCAAAAGTGCCTCAAGACCTCCTGAGACACAAAGGCAGCTATGTAATATTGATACGCACTATCTACGCTGTGATCTTGGGCATCAGCAGTAATGACCGTATCAATACACAGGCCGCTGGAACCCCGCCATTCCGGAAGAGGCTAGCGGGGTGGCTGGACCCTTCCAAGCCTCAATGCGACGCCGCAGTCAACGTCAACTGTCCCACTCCCTATGCTTCCAGCAACTCGTCTTTACGGTAGCCATGGCGCCGTTTCCTGGGTCTGATGCCGACTATTCCAAGGACAAGGCCCGCAGAGACCTGCTGAATCTGCTCGAAGGCGTGAGTAAGGCTTCTGGTTGCCGCTATTTTCGGTTCCTAGGCTGATGCATTACCGCGATGTAGGTCCGTGGGAAGAAGAACTTGGTGATTAGCCAGGGTCTTGCTGGGCCTGTTGGGCTCTTTGTCAAGTTTTCGCAGCTTCAGGAGTACGGCGTAGATCGTGTATTTCTGCTCGAGAACGGAAACATTGACTCTACTCAGCGCAATGTGGTGTTCCTGGCCTACGCCGAGAAGATCCGCCAGGTGCGGGCAGTGGCAGGTACGTTATGTGATTAATCTAATACTTCACGAGTTATGATTTATGTTGAAAATGCTGTAAAATGTGTTGTTTATTGCCATGGTGTTTCCTGGGAGCAATTAAATTACGCAGACTTCTTACCAACTCTACGTAATCAGTCAAGCTCCCTATATGGAAGTTTTGTCTAGCGGCTCATCCCTAAGGCCCTCTTTCTATGTTAATTGAATGGGCGCCATCAGAATGAGCTAACATTCTTATAGAGCAGATCCAAAGACTGCAACGCAATAGCAGTATAGACCATGAATTCTCAATCTTCTGGGTCCCAAGGCGGACTCTTGTAAGCAATAACATCCTCGAAAGCACGGGAATCATTGGGGATGTGAATATTGCGGAACTGCCTCTCTACTTTTTCCCCCTTGAGCAGGATGTTCTGTCTCTGGAGTTGGACGACTCTTTCTCCGACTTATACCTGGTGAGATCTTTCTCGCTGCCAAAATGAACGTTGTTAACCCGTTATGTAGCACAAAGATCCTGGGTGCGTCTTCCATTCTGCGAAAGCGCTCATGGACATACAACAGAGACATGGCTATTTCCCTCGGATAGTAGGCAAAGGGGATCATGCTCGACGACTCGCTGATCTTCTGCTGCGGATGAGGAAGGAGCTTGATGCGGAGGAAAGCTCAGGGCTGACAGGACTGTCTTCCCGGGGGCTTCTGCCCAGCGCGAGTACCGAGAGCCTTATAATTATTGACAGAGAGGTAGACTTCGGCACCCCTCTGCTTACCCAGCTCACATATGAGGGCCTCATCGATGAGCTCGTGGGGATCAAACACAACCAAGCGGACATAGATACGTCAATCGCAGGGGCTAGTTCAACTCCTCAAGCCCAGGAATCTTCCAAAGCATCGCAGCAGGCCAAACAAGGCCAGAAGCGGAAGATTCAGCTGGATGCGTCTGATCAGTTGTTCAACCAATTACGCGACGCAAACTTCGCCATCGTCGGCGATATTCTGAATAAGGTCGCGCGTCGCTTAGAGACAGATTATGAAAGTCGTCATACAGCAAAAACCACGACGGAACTTCGTGAATTCGTGACCAAATTACCATCATATCAACTCGAGCATCAAAGCTTGAGGGTCCACACGAATCTCGCCGAGGAGATCATGAGGAATACCCGCTCAGATACTTTCCGCAAGATCCTGGAAGTGCAGCAAAATGACGCTGCAGGCGCGGACCCAACCTACCAACATCCTCTCATCGAAGAGCTTATTGCCCGCGATATCCCACTCAAGACAGTCCTCCGCCTACTTTGTCTCGAATCCTGCATGTCGGGTGGACTGCGACCCAAGGACCTGGAGAACTTTAAGCGCCAGGTTGTTCAAGCATACGGACACCAACATCTGCTGACATTCAGCGCCTTGGAGAAAATGGAGCTCCTCCAGCCCCGTTCATCCGCCACCACAATGCTGATCCCAGGTACGGGCACGCAAACAGGATCCAAAACCAACTACACCTATCTCCGGAAGAATTTGCGCCTGGTCGTCGAAGAAGTCAGCGAAAAGGAACCTGAGGATATCGCCTACGTCTACAGCGGGTTTGCCCCGCTCAGCGTTCGCCTCGTCCAGTGCGTCTTGCAGAAATCATATGTCATGTCTCTCATGAAAGGTGGCCCCGCTGCGCACGCGAATACTGCATCTCCGGGCTGGCTTGGGTTCGAGGACGTGGTTAAGAGTGCGCGCGGTTCGACCTTCAGCATCGTTCAGAAAGGTGATGATAAGGCTGTTCGTGCGCGGCAGACATTGAGCGGTAATAATGCTACAAAGACCGTTTATGTGTTCTTCCTCGGTGGCATTACATTCACGGAAATTGCGGCCTTACGGTTCATTGCGGCGCAGGAGGCGCCCAGGCGGAATATTGTTATATGTACAACGGGCGTTATCAATGGGGATCGGATGATGGAGGCTGCGATCGAGAAGGGGAGCTTCGCGTTGGCTGAGGCTTAAACTAAGATATGTTGGCTCACGTGTCTGTATTTATAACCTTTCTAGAGCCGTTACAGCATTTGATAGCAGTCATGATACAAGTAATAGTGCTTGTTACATTAACTGGTTTACGTGCGGCGGAAATGATAGAAACGTGTCAACCAACGCAGTCATCTGCACCATCCCAACAACAACAAGCCTACCTGACATCAGTATCTAAACCCCGAATTAACACCCATCAACCTCCCCTGATACCTCTCCATGACTTCGCCAAGCTTAATCATAACGCCCGCCGCCAACGTCCTCACCCTTTCCCGCGGGTCACTCTCGTCCTTCGTTGCCGGCGTCCTATCGAAGACATCCCCAACCCACTCCCTCAACTCCATAACCTGTGTCGCGAACTCAGTAACGAGTCTCTCCTCCCCAGACGTCCCAGACTCAACGTTCATATCAACAACCGCAAGGAGAAGCGATAGGAGCGCGGAGAGGATCGTAGGCTCGGAAGCTAGAGGGCGCGCGTGCAGCGAGAGCAGGAATGTCAGTGTTTGTTGCGTTAGCGTGGGGAGGAAGGGCGTGTGTGGGCCTGATGTGGCGAGGATGATTGTCAGGGTTTGGATGAAGAGGGTTAGCAGGTGGGGGACAAAGAAGGGGTTGTGGGAGGGCGCGGTTGAGCTATAAGGCAAAGTCAATTAGTTAGCTGGAGTTTTTGCATGTGTTTCTGGCGGGTTACTTACGACGTGAACTGCATCATCATGATCTCGAAGCGCCCGGATAGTGGGTAGAAGAAGCCCTCGGCGAGGACCTTGTATAGGTCTTTCACGGTGGATTTCTGGCGGTGCGCCTCGCGCTGCTGGCGTCTTTTCTCGACCTCCATGCGGGATGAGAATGTGCGGACCTTGAGCGCGTTCGGACCAGATAGTGAATCTGCTGCGTCTGCGGCGAGTGGTTGGAGCGAGGCCTGCGCGATTCCTTTTGTTATGCTCGCGATGGGAGACTCGTCGGTGGCGTAGAGCGCTTCGAGATTCGCAGGGAGCCGTTTTGAAGGGAACGATGAGTCAGGTAGGGCCGGGAGACCCATGGCTTTTGCATCGTCCGCCCCGACTCCAGCTACCTCTCGCGCGCTGAGACCTAGGGCAGTAAGAACCGCGGACCGCTGCGTTTGAGACAAGTCGCCGTCGAAGAATACAGCGGCGAACCAGCGGGCCATCTTCAAGGGTTGGGACACGATAAGGGCGATCATGCTCTGCAGACGGAGCTCGTGAAATTTCGGGAATTTGGACTGCTCTTGTAGGCCGACAAGAATGAGGGCTAGCTCCTCTGTGTGTTCGGCGAGTTCTGTACCGAAACCGGTCTTGCGTCTGATCAGCCCTGGGGCTGTTGTAAGGCCTAGTTCATATCGGTCTAGGTTTTCTGTGTCTCGTAGGTAGATTATTAGGTCGCGGATGTACCTGTCAGCGGTTAGTACTTGTTGAGCCTTGCCCATCTAAGCACTCACACTGGGGCTGTTGGTTTATTGCGTTCTATCAGCGTAGGGTCATCGTCCTCGTCGTCCGGATCTTCATCGGGCTTCTCGTAGGGGATCAAATCATCATCCTCATCTTCGTCTTCCTCGTCCGAGTCGTATATCTCTTCGATAGCTACAATTTTCGCCGTGGCTGGACTGGCTTTTGCAATGGGGCGAGAAGCACTGGAAACCCGACTTTTAGTTTCTAGCCCTCTAGGCTCCCTCGATGTATCCCTGAAGGCTTTGAGCGAATCCAGAGACCCAACTCTGTCGTCAGTCTTGACAAGCTTCAAGTACCACGTAGCCTCGTCGCTCTCCATCTCTTCCAGGTCGAATTTCATTGCCTTTCCAGGCTCTTCAATGAGTTGCGAGATTGCGGTGCCGATAATCATTCCCAGGAAGCGGGCTCGTGTGGAAGCGGCTGCTAAACGGTTGGAAACAGCGTTGAGGAAGACGCTCGTACGCCCAATACTCTTCATTTCACCTGGGTCAAGGCGCTGAAGATAACCTGCAGCAAGAAGAATAACCTGGGTGTTTGCTATACGAAGTTAGCGGTCTGCTATTGATAGTAAGAAAACCAGGAGCAAACCTTCTTGGCTCCTCATGGGAGCATGTTGGATGAAGATTTTATCCGCTGACTGCTCGAGACCTTTGACAAGTAGACCTGCTATCAGATCTGTAACTCTCGGATCAGCAACAGCTTTTTGCATGATTCTTTCGTTAGATAGACATTACCTTTCTGGTGAGCTAGATTGACAACTAAGGCCCTCCTTAATGTCACTGTTTGTATGGAGCCCCCATGGCCCTTGGAGAGCCATTCTATGAGTTGGCTTTCTAGATTAGACCGTTTCAATATCAGAGCTGAACACAGAGCAGCGATGCTATCGATGGGTTGGTTCAAGTCCATGTCGTTTTCACTGAAACTCTCCATAGGGAAATGCTTTTTCTCGATATCACGGAGGATGGTATCCAACAAAGTCAGTTGCTCAGTCCACCGAAGATGGTCGAAGAGTGCTGTGTATGGTTCCGAGCGTTTTTGTTCGATGAGGAGTTTAATGTATATTTCTCTCACCAAAGGTTCTAGGGAGTATATTAACATGAGAAACTGACAGATAGTGGTGCATACGTACCGTTGTAACCGAGGCTCAACGCTCTTCCTAAGAGATGAGCAACCGCCTTCCATTGCTCTTCATCACCAGCACCAAGCTTAGAGGCCATATGAGAAATGTTGGCTCCCAGCCATGAGGCATACTGGGAGCCGGTTCCAATCCAAGAAATCTTCATGGGAAGATCAGAGCCCCCAGCTAGTGAGATGGCTTCTGCTGATACCGAGAGAATCCTGCCAGCTGCAAGATGGGAGACTAGCTCTTTCCACGCCACTTGCTTTTGAGTAGCATTGTTGTAGACAGCATCAATATCACCATTTAAACGCCGAACGAAATCGGTAGGTTCCAGTAAAGAGGAGATAACTTCAAGAATGTTCCGAATTCGAAATCCACTCCCCGATGCGTCTGCCTGCTGGGAGGATGCCCGCGACTGAGCTATAAGGGAACGCAGCTGCGTCACCAAGCAGCTTATGCCTGGAACGCTGCTGAGACATCTCAGAAGCGCCGCCCGGAATTTGGCGTTGCCGCTAGCTGAACCTTTAGATCCTACTTTGATGGTATCCCAATGATCGGGAATTGTGATGGTGACAAGAGCATTGAGGAGTTGAGCCGATACTGGGCTTGGGACCCTGATATCAATAGTAGATGTTGGAGTGCTCTTTCTGAACGGATCCAGAACAAAGATAACAGGAGCGAGTTCCTTCTGGTTGGGCTTCGACTTCAGAGTCGCCAGAATATGAGCTGGGGACCAAGAGTCTGTGCTGGACTCAGCGGTTGGCGTACCCTCTTTCGTTTCTAAGCGGGAATCATCGAGTTTCTCCTCTCGGACCGTGAGAGCTGGCGCCTGATCATGGCGTATTGTTTTTATCTCGGTAATTAGCCCCTCCATCTTCAGAGACGCTCATTGTTGGCGTTTTGTATAAGAGAGAGCCGCTGTAAATCGTGTGGTGGAAGAATCTTTATGCGCACAAATACATGGTTAGTCAGCGAGTAGTTGTGCTTGCACACGCAGCAAGATGACGTCGAAGAGAAACAACCTGAGGGATATCGGAGAACATAAACAAACGTCTCAATCCGCATTAAGTCATCCGAGCGATAAAGATGTCCTGAGTTCGGACGGTGTTGTGCTATGGGACAGTTCTACAATTGTCGGCAGACGACGTCGAGGTTTGGTCACGTGAAAGCCGCTTTGTAAGTGGTCCGTCAGTCAACAACGGTCAAGCCAGTTCAACAACCTCGCAGTTCCCAACAGCCTCTAGGTATATCCTTGATAAGGTCGCCTTACTATCTTTATTGAGACGTGACTCAGAGAAAAGGTACAACTGAACTTGGATTCGTGAGGTGGGTCACCTGGCAATCATGGGAGCAGGGGATCAATGGTGAGTCCATCCAGCCACCCTTCTTAGTACCTACTCACACATCGTAGGAAATATCTTTACAGAGTACTATCAAAGTCGGGTCCTTACTCTGACCCGGACTGGGTTCCCGGAGAAGAAACAATAAAGTCTTTGGAGGAATCTAAGATATTGTATGTATCTAACGCTGTCTACCTTGAGCCTGGAGACACTACTAACGGTTCCTAGGGTGATGTAAGTGAGCATTGCTTGATTGCACTTCGACTCAAACCTCTTAACTTTTATCTTTTGTAGTGGAGCTGGAGGGTTGGGATGCGAGATCCTGAAGAACCTCGCCCTGTCGGGCTTCAAGGACATCCACGTTATCGACATGGGTAAGCCCCCAATTTCTGCCGGAAATTGTGGCTAAGTATGAGCAGACACTATTGACATCTCCAACTTGAACCGACAATTCTTGTTTCGCCAGTCTGACATTGGCAAACCCAAAGCAGAGGTTGCCGCCGCATTCGTTGAGAGGCGAGTCAAAGGGGTCAAGATCACACCTTTTGTTGGCAAGATCCAGGACAAAGATGAAGATTACTATATGCAGTTCAAGATTGTTGTTTGCGGTCTTGACAGCATCGAAGCTAGGCGATGGATCAACTCGACATTAGTGGGAATGGTTGATATGGAGAACCCGGAAAGCCTAAAACCTCTCATTGATGGCGGAACAGAAGGTGCGTTTCTTCCAACGTTGCAAAAGAAAGATCTAACGTATCGCAGGATTCAAGGGCCAGGCGCGTGTGATCCTACCTAGCCTCACATCATGCATCGAGTGTCAACTTGATATGCATGCTCCCCGGCCAGCCGTACCGCTCTGCACCATCGCCACCATCCCGCGCCAACCTCAGCACTGCATTGAGTGGGCGCACCAGATTGCGTGGCAAGACAAGCGCAAGGACGACTCGTTCGACAGCGACGACATCGAGCACATCGGTTGGATCTACAATGCCGCGCTTGAAAGAGCCAAAGATTTCAACATCCCCGGAGTGACTTTCCAGATGACGCAAGGCGTGGTGAAGAACATCATCCCAGCTATTGCATCAACAAATGCGGTCATCGCAGCCGCCACGACATCCGAAGCGCTGAAGATCGCAACATCCTGCAACCCCTTCTTAGAGAACTACATGATGTACGCCGGAGAGGAAGGCGTCTACACCTATACGTTCGAAGCGGAGAAGAAGCCGGACTGCCCTGTTTGCGGCAACCTCGCACGCAAGATAACAGTGAACCCCGACGCAACATTGGAGGAGTTCATCGAAACCCTTGGCGAGCGACCCGAGGCGCAGCTGAAGAAGCCGAGTCTGAGAACAGAGGAGAAGACGCTTTACCAGCGCTTTCCGCCTCAACTGGAAGAGCAGACGCGGCCGCACCTGAAGCTGAAGCTTCGCGACCTTGTCACGAGCGGGCAGGAGGTTGCCGTCAGCGACCCGGCGTATACGATTGATTTCCGGTTCCAGCTGATTTTCGGTTGATCGTTCGCGAGGTAGAATGGCGTTACGAGAGAATGATGCTTATGACTAGATATTTGAGAGATTTCTTAACCAGATTTTTCTATATCTTTCACCCTGATCCAGACTCCCAGTCATGTAAAGAAGGTATTGGCCCACTTTTATCGCAAAGGTACAGCAAGCAAGAAATCAACAACCAACGCCGGGTAATGCTTTAAATACTTGAGGAATTTAACTATCGTAGGAGGTCCGTCAGGCCCCTCTTCCACCGGGCACATTTCAGCTTCAGGACCTTGACACTTTCCAGGAACAGGATGTCGCTGTCAAACTGCCCCGTGCTTTCGATGTTGAAGATGAAGTGATCGCGGAACCGGCCCAGCTTAACCTTGCCCTGGAATTCCTCGTGCCTCAAACACTCCCTGCTAACTGTGTCGTTGAAGGCGTCGCGGACAACAGCCTTCAGCTCGCCGCTGTGACCACGGTACTCGGCGTTCTCTCGCTCGTCCTCGGCGGTAATCGACTCAAGACCGATGACTCCCTTAGGGAAGCACTTGGCGAATTTCTTCGCATCTTCTCCGATAATAGGACGCAGAATCTTGATGTCCGGCATCAAACGGTAGGTCGCGGTCGCTACAGGGGAGAACTTGGCGTGGTCTGCTCCAATGCCCTTGATACAGTGCATTTCCATCTCGATCTTCTGACCCGGGCGAAGCTTAGCAACGAGGATGTCGGGGTGAACCGCCCGAATGGCGCCTTCGTCGCTGAAGAACTGTTCCTGGCGACCAACGGGGTGGAAGACGATGTCCTTGGCGTAGATGTGAGCGTTCTTGTACAGCTTGCGGGGGTCTGTTTCGTCGCGCGCCGCATTCGGGTTCTTCGTGCACTCGACATCGAGGCGCAGAACGACGGTGTTGTAGTCTGCCAGTTCGCTTGCGCTGCCGGGCTCGTCTTCACTTCCCTTGTTGTACCATTGCATCCAGTTGAGGCCCTCGACTGAGCCCTGGAGGGGGATGAGACCTAATCGTTGCGCGAGCACCTCATCTTGGATGACGGAGGTGTTGTTGTGAACGTAGACCCATTCGATAGCGAGGGTAGGCACTTCGGCCATAACGATGCGGCGGAATGCGTTCGCGATCGAGGCATCAAGGCCGATCAGGGAAAAGGAAGCCTCGAACTGCTTGTTCTGGTGGAATTCGACCCGGAAGCCCTGGAGGAGATTAGAATGAGGATGCTAATGGAGAGGCGACAAAGCATACATCTCGGAATCTATCGACAGACCATTCGTGTGACTCGCCGGGCCAGTGACCTGGGAAATCTGTGGAGGGGATGTTGGTGACCGTTTCTGCATTGACATCGATCATCTGGGAGTCGTTAGCTGATAATTAAGACGCTGGGAAAGGGAAGCATACACGTCTGCGTTCAAGCTCTTCGTGCGATGGGACTAGGGGAGCCATCTTGATTATGAATGCCCGCTCTGGACTATAGAACGAAGAAATCAAAAAGTTCTTGAGAGAGACCGGCAATATTTTTGCGGGCTGCGGGCGGAGAAGACCGGCCACTATACTGTACAGCACTAAACTCTTTTTACTGGCTAGAGACTTGGCGCGGGTCGAAGTCGCTGCTGGCGGTGTCCTTAGCTTTGGGGCAGAATAGACGGTCGCTGGAGACCAACCAGAGGCGGGCTGATGACCAGCTCCTCCACCACGTGACCGGCCAAATTGCATCTCATCGCAACCTCCCGAGCGTCACCCCGACAGCGAACCCTTCCGACGAAGCCCCCCACCAATTGCGTCCGGACTGAGGACAGTCAGCCTCTCCTCTCAACTCTCCCACTCACGCCGCCCGAATGGCTGCCTCCTTTGCTCGCCTGGCGGGCAATGCCCCCAAAAAGCTGTGCCTCCGCCCCTCCGGCTTTGCTCGCAGCACCCTTGCTCCCAGATCACGGTCGATTGCGACGTCAGTGCCTCGCCGAGCCGCCGAGCCTACCAGCTACCAGGCCACTCGACTGATTCCGACCGACCCGAGCTTCTCACATTTCGCCAACAAGGACTCTGAAGTACCGGAGCTCCCCGCTGGTCTGGAGTCCGAGGCTGAGGGCGTCGGCCGCAAAATTCGCCATTACACCGTCAACTTTGGTCCTCAACATCCTGCCGCTCACGGTGTGCTTCGATTGATTCTGGAAATCAATGGCGAGGAAATCGTCCGCGCCGATCCCCACGTCGGATTGCTGCACCGTGGTACCGAGAAGTTGATTGAATACAAGTCATATATGCAGGCGCTGCCTTACTTTGACCGTCTGGATTATGTCTCTATGATGACGAACGAGCAATGTTTCTCGCTGGCTGTCGAGAAGCTCCTAAACGTCGACATCCCCATTCGGGCCAAGTACATCCGTACACTGTTTGGAGAGATCACCCGTATCCTGAACCACCTCATGTCCGTTCTTTCACACGCTATGGATGTTGGTGCTTTGACGCCATTCTTGTGGGGTTTCGAAGAGCGTGAGAAACTTATGGTACGGTGTTTAATCAGCATGACTCCGATGTGATTGCAGCTTGCTGATATGCTTTGCTGATAGGAATTTTACGAGCGAGTATCCGGTGCCCGTCTCCACGCCGCCTACGTCCGTCCCGGTGGTGTCTCCCAGGATCTTCCCCTCGGCCTCCTCGACGACATCTACCAGTGGGCCACTCAGTTCGGTGACCGTATCGACGAAACCGAGGAACTCCTCACAGACAACCGTATCTGGAAGGCCAGAACCCAGGGCGTCGGTGTTGTCAGCGCCGCCGATGCGCTCAACATGAGTTTCACTGGTGTCATGCTCCGTGGTTCCGGTGTCCCATGGGATATCCGCAAGTCCCAGCCCTACGATGCCTACGACCAGGTCGAGTTTGACGTCCCCGTCGGTGTCAACGGTGACTGCTACGACCGTTATCTCTGCCGCATGGAGGAGTTCCGCCAGTCCCTCCGCATCATCCACCAGTGCCTCAACCAGATGCCCGCTGGTCCCGTCCGCGTCGAGGACTACAAGATCATGCCCCCTCCCCGTGCCGCCATGAAGGAGAATATGGAGGCCCTCATCCACCACTTCCTCCTCTTCACCAAGGGTTACGCCGTTCCCCCCGGAGAGACCTACTCCGCCATCGAGGCCCCCAAGGGTGAGATGGGTGTGTTCTTGGTCTCCGACGGTAGCGAACGACCCTACCGCTGCAAGATCCGCGCTCCCGGATTTGCCCACTTGGGTGGTTTCGATCAGATCTCTCGCGGCCATCTTCTGGCAGATGCTGTCGCTATCATTGGTGAGTAACTAATATCTAGATATTCTCAGACCCTATCACTGATGATCATCTAGGTACCATGGATCTCGTGTTCGGTGAAGTCGACCGGTAAAGTCATACATGGATAGTCGTTTCTATCTTCTGTACAAAATGCAAGTCCTCATAAACAATGAAACAAAAGGTCTAGAGTCCATTGATTACTCCACCGCTACCCGGTGGACGATAGCGGATAGCGAACATGTGGGGGTTATGATAGATGTGGGAGAGATCCAAGCACCGTCTGTACCAGTTCATTTTATGGCGTTGAGATTTCATTTATTAGTATATGTTTCTTTTGTTTCCGTCCTGCGATCGAACACCCTCTTATTTCCTTTTCCTTCCCCTGTGTATAGTGAACACCGACTGAATTTCGGATTGGATATCTCTAGTAGTATGTAAACGGTAGCTGGAACCGTATGCTAATCTGGAAACGCCTGTCGTAGTGCCATCGTTAAAATCATGGATGGATATCAGACGCCCTTCATCAACCGTGTTGTGCCTAGTCGTAGCCCCGTGCACATGGTCGGTAGTGCCTGCAACAGCATATAGACCAGCCATGTTCAGACGAGAAGATCGAGAAGCTAGTGGGGTTACCGAAGAAGCAGGGACCCAAGCAGAAGAATGGCGATTTAGAAACAAAAGTAGCGAAAGCATGCGCCCGAACCCATGCAAAGCAAAAAAACAAACCACCCCATGCCAAATGCCAGAAACCAAAACCACCCGTGGCCCGCATCATGCTCATGCGCCCATTCCCCATCTCCGCCAAGCTCTAAACGTTATCGTCATCATACATGAAATTGATATCCCGCGGTCGACGCCGATTATACGACACGAACTCGCTATCGCCAGGTGGTCTTTCGTTGCGCGAGTTCGCCGTGAGCATGCTTTGTATGCTCATGCAGACGCTTTCGACCGTCTGCACGGGCGACCATCCAGCGGAACTGAGGAGATCCAGGCAGATGATGCCGTTGCTGTAAATGTGCGGGTGGATTGGGATTGGGCGTTTCGTGTTAGGGTTTGGTGTTGAGTTCGGCGGTTGTTGCGAGGTAGGTGGTTGTGTGGGGGCTGTTGATGGTGGGGCTGGACGATTGGGTTGCGATTGCGGTTGTGATTGTAACTCTGTTATAAATTGAACTTCAGGTGGTTCTAGATAGGGTCATATATGTCAGCAACATGCACCAGGAATTGTATGATCGGCAAAGGCCGCGACAGCCGGAGAGAGGAGAGGCAATGATGAAGGAACGGAATCTATACCAATAGGATACTTCGAGCTAAACGTAAAGCGCAGCCTGTACGTCTCGCCCAGGTAGAGCGGGTTGTTGTCTAGCACTTGGATGTCCATTTCCCACTGCTGCAGGTCGTCGGCTTTGTGTAGCGTGATCCCGGGCGGGAGCTGTTCTTTGATCTGGAAGGTATTAGCCAGTGTACTGGTTGAGGAGGTTGGTTGGCGTCTTTGGTGGTAAAAGAGAAACCGTAGGTAGATATCGTACCTTGATGAGCTCCTTAGGGGCATCATTAGCATGCGAACAGGATAGCAGACACATCGACAGCTTTCGGATAAGGCGGGGTAAAGGTCCGTACCTTGCTCAGTCGCTTACTTGCAAACATCCCGGGCTTGCGCCTTCAGCCAGGCGTCGGAACTGAAAAGCTCGATTCTGGTTACTATTTGGGCGGTGGTCGGAGTCTGCGGAGGAAGAAAGTTGCCCGGACAGCGGGCAAAATGCAGGTGATGACGTCTAGTACCGCAAGTGATGCGAGGTGATCGGCAACGAGCGTGCTCCGAGTAGTTTGTAGACGCAGAGAACGGGAGTGACTAGAAAAGGTGTCTAATTTAGCGATAAATGAATGTACACGGCGTAAGAGGAAATAGAGGTCGGGTGGGGTGGAGGTGAGGCTGTGAGGCAGCGGGAGCCGTTGATCAGGTCACCTGGAGTTCCCACCCGTCTGATTGGCCCCACGTGATGGGCTTGTATACACAGCTGGACAACAACAAAGTAGGTATCTTTATTCCTCTCAGAAGCTGAAACTAAGAATGGCAGGAACTGAGAACTTGCTGATACACTGCTACCCATCATATTTTCCTGTAGATGCATACAGGCCCCCACCAAGTTGATTCCGAACACCAACACAAGCACCCAAGGAAGCTACCTGGGAGTAACTGCATTCCACCTGTTTCTGGAATGATCATCCAGGTTAAGGGACGCCAGCAGAAGGACTGGTAGACTAGACTATAGTGAAAGATCCAGCATGGCTGTGTTGGGTGGATAAGAGAACCAGATCAGCCATGATCAACACCAGGACTGTGGCAGAATTAGGCCCATGATCATAGCTGATTCTTCCAAGCACATAACATGTTTGAGAGCACTAGCAAGGCGCCACCAAGGCATCCCGAGGGTGCCTGGTTCCTGGCAGAAACCAAGTGGTGGGGGCTTTTCCAAAGTGAATCGTTTTTCACCACCAACCCTGCTGGCCTCCCTCTCCCTCTCCCTCTTCATAAATCACCACCACCTCGGATTTCGCCACACTTCTCCAACCACCACAGCCCCAAGCCTTACTCCCACTCTTTCTGAATCCCGTCCAATACCTTACCACTTCTTTATTATTTTCTTGCCCATATTAATTCAGCAAGACCAGAAAACCTGCTGTTCCATAACAGCATTCTACATGGTAACACAATGACTGCCCAAACATGCTGACTTCAAGTCTAACAGTATTCACTTGTTGCAGCACATAGAACCATACAAGGGATATCTGTTCACAGTCTGCTCGTGTTCACTGTCGCAAGAAGGTCTTATAGTCCGCGATGGCCATGACTCTGTCTCTGCAAGCATTGCAGCCAAAAAGGGCACGATCCAATCTGTCCACGAGCCAGGTGCAACAAGGACTCACAAACACACGCTTTTGCTCAGCTGCCATAGTCGCCACAGAAGACATCCAAACCAGGGCCATGGAGCAGTTTTCAGGAGGGTTTCCCAAGCCTGCGGCCATCTGCAACCGGAGACAGGAACCTATTCTCTGCGAGGCAGTTTGAGTGACAAATGATCCCGTGAAGCCATGGGATATTACTAACCTCTCTATCCAGAACCCATTCACTGTCTGGCCCGAGGTCAAGTTTCTGCCAATTGTCCCAACCTTGACTACCTTCCTGGAGAAACTTGCCGACCAGCACAGGTGAGACCTCGAGCATATCACACGAACTCTCTCAGCCCCCTGCAAATCAATCAGTTTGGCTGACTGGTTATTTGATGCCACAGATTTCATGATAAGAGATCGATGCAGACGCTCCCTCGATATTTCAGAGAGAGCAGTTCAATCACCCAACCAGCACAAGCACGACTTCAGGCATATTTCACTTACTTTCTCTCACCCCCTGCAAATCAACCAGTTTGGTTGACCTCCTAATTGATGAGACAGGTTCTATTCTAGGAAATCGACGCCGACGCTTCATGGATACTCCAAGGGACGCAGTTCGCGCACCCAACCAGCACAGTCTCAGCCCCTGCAGATCAACGGTGTTGCTGAATCCCTAGTTGATGCCACAAGTTCTATTCTAGGAGATTGACGCCGCCCCTTCATCAATACTCCAACGAACGCAGGTCGCGCCACCCGGAGACTCGAGGTTCCTGGCGAGCGGAAGATACATATTCTTGACGACGCTTACCGACCAACGAAGTAACAAGACACGCAGCAACTGACTACGACGACGCGGAGCCTTCTAGCATTGAAGTGCCATGCCCAACTCAACAAGAATCAGGAAACACCGAGCCTTGCCCTGCTGTCTGGTTCCAAAAACAGCCCGACATCATTACCACCGCGATCCGACACGTGGAAAGCAGGAGTTGAGGAGCATTGCGACACGCCCTGGCTGCCAGACCTAGCTGGGCACGGGATTCGATCTTGTTGTTCGTCCGAATGGACTCATTTGCTTCTCAACACGATGTGCATACAAGACATGGTCAGAGGAGCTCCACATCCAAATATGCATTTGGAAACACTCATTTCACAGTGAGCACCCTGGGACAGCGTTATGTGAAATCCAAGTCATAATTCTCACGCCAACAATTTCACGTGGCAAGATGACCGAGTGGTTAAGGTGGTACGTTCAAGCTATACTTGTAACTTGTCTGATTACAATCAGATCCGTACTGTCGCAAGACGCGTGGGTTCGAATCCCACTCTTGTCATGATTTTTTTTTTACGCAATGACACATGGATCATTGGAATGGCCATGTAAAGTCAATAGCTTGGCACAACCCAATTTTACCTATCCTGTCAAGATTGCTAATTGATGCATAGACGTACTATTGAGAAAAATGGCACCCTGTACCCGATAGACCTGCGTAAAGCCCAAAAACTACACAATAGAAACATCTGTCATTGGAAAAAAGTAAAGGGGAATCACTTGAACAAAAGAAGAACCCACACAATTGAAGGTATTTGATGATTCAGATGTCGACAAGATGGGAAAGAGAAAACCACATATATTATACTCAACCAATGCCGCCCAATACGTTCAGAGGAATCGGAACTATGACTGGGCTCGCTCGCGAGCCTGGCGCTCGACCTTTTCACGTTCTTCGTTCTCCTTCATCTCGCGTACCTTGGCGAGGACGACCTCGCGGAAGATGGCACCTCGCGCGATCTTGCTCAAGCTGCGCTTCTTGGTGCCGCCTGCTTCTTCATCGGCGGATGAAGCAGGGGGTGTATTGCCGCTTTCCGATGAGAGAGCGGGGAAGGGTGACAGACCGGGCTTGCCGGATTCTTCTGAGGGTTGTACATCGACGGCACTGGGGATATCTTCCTCGTCTTCCTCCTGCATCTTGAGTGCTTCGATGCGGTTGGCGAGTTTGATGATCTCAATGCCGCGCTTGAGGCGAGAGCGAGCAATGTATGCACGGATTTCGGGAAGCAAGTCGCGGTCGCTGGCGGATTCTCCCTTCAACCAGGGGTGCTTCAGGGCTTCGTCGGATGTGGGCCGCTTGGACGGGTCGACCTGGAGGAGGCTGAGGATGAAGTCCTTGGCGTCTTTTGAGACGTCCTTCCAGTAGCGCTCGTGGAAGATAACGCGGCCGGATCGGCACTCTTCGATGAGGTCGGTTAGGTTCTCGGATCGGAAGGGCGAGTATCCGCAGAGCAGAGTGTAGGTGATGACGCCCAGAGACCAGACGTCGACGGCTTTGCCGTGCCCTTGCTTGAGCATGACCTCGGGGGCAGCATAACCGAATGATCCCGCCATGCTGGTCAGGACCTCGGCTGGGTTATCCAACATCTTCGCGATACCGAAATCGGCGAGGACTAGTTGCGAGTCGATTTCACGAGTAAGGTAGAGGAGGTTTTCAGGTTTCAGGTCTGGTAGACGCTTATTAGCACCCTTTGATCGAGAGCAAGTTTACGACGGAGACAAACCTCGGTGGACGATATTCCGTTGATGCAGGTAGTTGACGGCGTCAAGGACTTGGCGGATTGTTTGCGAAGCATCCTTCTCTGTGAACTTGCCGTACTCGCAGATTCTGTCAAACAGTTCACCACCAGTGGCCAATTGAGTGACGATGTAGAATTTGTCCTAAGGCCATTAACGCCAGTCCCCTCCGCAAGTGTTCACCCCAAGTACTCACCTTGGACTCAAACCAATCAACAAAGTGAACGATGTGAGGGTGGTTCAATTTCTGCAGCAGGTCCAACTCGTCATAGACCATGCGCTCGTTGCCCCGGACATTCCGCTTCAAGATAATCTTAACTGCAACCTTTCCCGATGAACAATCTGCTTCGCGGACAATACCATATGTTCCGGCACCGAGGGTTCTTCCAAAGCGATACAGCGACCTGCAAGAGCACAGTGGTTAATACTTGGCGAGAAGTCAGACGACGGGACAGGCGTACTTTTTCTCGTAGCTCTCGGGCTGTCCCGACAGCTTACTGAACATACTTGCAACTGTGATAACCTTTGGTTAGCGAGACCGCTGAAGTGCACAAATAACCAAATGACAAGAACGAGGAGTTATGAGCGACGGCTGCTATGATGACAAGGGAGAGAAGGCTCAAACGAAGATATTCAAGCTGGCGGCTCTACCCCATATACCTCACGGGCTGTATTTCGGCGAGGCTGACTGCGGCTGAACTGCAAGGGCGCGGGGCAGAATGCGTAGGACCAGGCTATCGGAGATATTGAAGGCATTGGGCTGAGATAGAACCGAGTCGCCGAGCTCCAATGAATAACAAGCAAACGTTACACTTACAACTCATGGTGACGGTGTCGGTGGTCGTCAACGGAGGGTGATGCTGACAGCGGGGTCCGGACTTGAGGCTAAAGGACAACCCCGCACGTAGGAAGAGGATGAGAAGCGAGCGAAGGGGAACGCAATCAGAGTCTCGCGTCTAAATTCACTGATAAGATTGAGCGAAGTCAGTACCGCAATCGGTCAATATTATCTCGCAGCGTCGCGGCTTGGGATTTCGGAGTCGCTCTGTGGTGAGGGTCAGGGGAAGCGGGGGAATAATTCTCGTGATCGCAGAATTCCTGGGACGGCCCAGCGATGCAGCAGCAGCAGGTATAAGAAGCCCCTCACCCGAGCACTTCTCTTTGGAAAAAGAAATCAAGCAGGCACTTACCGATTCTGCCTTCCAGCAACAGACGAGTGATGATTGGCAAAGAAAGATAGGAGAGGGAGAATTAATGAAGAGAGAGCTGGAGTTGGTGCCTGAGAGCTGAAGCACAGTCTGGCCTGGCCCGTCCAGCCCCAGCACAGCCACCGATCAGAGCGTTGAGTGGAGCGAGCGCGCGTTTCGATTCCATTTTTAGTCTGGCTGGACGCTTTGGATTTCAGCCCTGGCCTTCGTCCTTATCGCCCTCATCTGGATGAGGCAGACGCAGGGGCTCGCAATTTCCGCTCCTTCAGCCCTGTGGGACGTGTCCCTGGTCTATCTACACCAGTGGCTTTCGCAGAATCCTGCATCCATGCAGTCTACTGTCTACATGTTTACCGCACGTTGACAGCTCAACCTCAACTTTCAAGGGCAAAGAAAATACGAGGAGATTCATATATATTAGGGCCACACTATATTTAGGCAGCCCGAACACTCATCGCGCTATTGAATCACCCGCCGAAGGCTTGAAGCGTATACCCACTCACAACCACCTCGGCTGAATCAATTGGGCATCAAATGCGGGTACCACGCTTGGAGAGGTTCACTAAACCTTCAAGCAAGGCTTAGAAACAGATTAATAAGCCATCTTGGCAAGGCTTAAAATTTTTACTTTAAATTTTTAAACCTTAGTACTACTTAATATTATAAAGTATTAAATTCTTAAGCCTTGGTCCTAATACTAATACTTTATTTATATTTAAACCTTATATATACCCTTTATTTAACTTATCCTAAGATAACTAACTTTAAATACTAAGATTAAATTACCTATATTTTTAATAATATACTTATTATTAAGGTAATATAATAATACTTAACATATTTAATATATATACTAAGACTATATATAAAACTAAAAAATATATAAAAAAATAATACCCCCTAAGCTAAATTTTAATATATTTAATATTAAAAACTCTCCCCCTAAGCCTAAGCCTAAATTAAAAACTAATATTATTAAGCTAGACTTTAGCAAGATTTTACTTTTTATAGGCTTATTATATAAGAAAGTCTAGAAGTTTAGCCTTATAATATTTAGTAATAATAAATTTAAAATTATTATTAATAAAATTTAAAAATATTTATTAATACCTTTATACCCTATTATAAAGAATTTAAAAAGCCTTGTAAATTTAGGAATTTTTTATTTTATTTATTATTTAAACTTAATTACTAAGGCCTTAACTATAAGTTATTTTAATAATATAATTATATAAGTAATATTATAAGTATATATAGTCCTAATATAATATATATACTTAATATATACTTTATAAATATAGTTTTATAAGTTAGGTTTAGATTAAGCAAAGCTTTAAAATATACTACTATTAACTTAATTTAATAATAAATAGGAATATAGTAAGGTTTAGTATTATATATATATATATACTAGGCTAAAGTATTACCTATAAATTAATTAAGCTTTTTTTAATTTTCTTAGCCTTAAAGATACTAGCATCCCATGTTTTAATTATAATTAGGTTAATTTTTACTTTTTTTAATACCTTTGGGCATGCTAAAAAACCTAATATTAAAACCTTAAGCCTATAAATATTTTAAAAAAAAAATTAAGTAGTTTTACCTTGGGTTTTTTTATAACTAGTAAATAAAAAGTAAAAAAAAAAATAACTAGAGTGCGCCATATACCTATAAGGGGTATTTTATATATAAATTTAAAGTTTTATTATTATTTAAGCGTAATAAGGTATATATTTTTTATTATTTTTATATTTATTTTATATATACTAATTATTAATATAGGCTAAGTTTATTAAATACCTAAAAAACTTTAATTTTAAGACCTGGTATATGGCCTAACTATTTAAAAGTCTTACCTATACTATTAATAAGCTATACCTGTAGTATTTTCTTAAAATAAAATATAAAATTATAATACCTCCAGGTAAATATGTTTTTATTATTATAAATATTATATAGGTTACCTATTATGGTAAGTTATTCCTATCTTTTTATTATTATTTACTAATTTTTTTATAAATTAGGCTTATATAAAGCATGGCTTTACTAAGCTTGTATATATAAAGTATAATACCTAGTTTAATTTATTTATACTAAAAATATATAAATAATATTTATATATATTACTAGTAACCCGTGGCTATTATATATATCCACCTTTACCCTTGTATTTTATACCCCAGGATATTACTAATTAATATATTAAAGTATTTTAAAAGTATAATATTCTTATTTTTACTACAAGTATATACCTATATTATTTATGCTATATATATACCAGGCATTTACTTATAATATAATTACCTAAAGTAGTTTTTAGTTTCACCTAATTAAATTAATATCTAAAAATAATTTAGGTTCTTTATTTTTTATACCTTATATAAAAGCTTAAATATTAAAAACAAGCTTACAAGCTTAATCTGGAAAAAGCGCCTTTTATAATATAAAAAGGGCATAAATATTACTAGTATTTTTTATAAATTTAGATTTAATAAAAAGTAGCCACATGGGCAATAAATTTAAAAGGTTTTTTTTTTAAAAAAGACTATAAGTATTATATTATTTTATGCTATATAAATACACAGGCAAATACTTTTTAATAAATATAGTTTATTTAAGTAAATCTTTTTTTTAAAATAATTCAAGGCAAGACTAATATTTTTAGTATTATAAAATAAAATAAAAAATATTAATATAAGTTAGCCTAGTGCTTTACTTATACTAGGTATATATTAATTTTATAGGTATTTAAATATATATATATGCCTTTATTAACCTTAAGATTTAAAAAATATATTATACTATATTTTACAAGATTTTTAAAATACTTGCCCAGGTTAGTTAATAAAATATATACTTTATTTATATTTATAAAACTAAGCATGGGATTTATATAATTATTACTAATATATATATAAAGCAGGGTCCAGGGCTTGGTAATTACTTATTTAAAATTAATTTATTAATAAGCTAAAATAAGTATTTTTTATATTTATTAGTTTTTTACTAGGTTCACGTGAAATAAAACTTTTATAAAAAATTTAAAAATTATCCTGCCAAGCAGGCTATTTATAAGTTATAAAATTCCTTTTTTAAAAAGAAATTACTTAACAAGGTAAAAAGTATTAAAAACCTTTAGCTTAATAATAAGCTAAAATAATAGCTAAATTATAAAATTTACAAGCCCTAAATTCTTGGTGTATTATATCCTAGCTAGTTTAAAATAAATTATAAATAATAATAGCTTGTAAGCAAGTATATAAATATTAATAAAAGTTTTTATTTTATAAATAATAATACTACTAGTTAAAAGCTTTTTTTACTTAGTAAAATTTTATAGTTTATACCTTTTTTACATATGCTTAGCACAAGGCTAATATATATCTAGTTTTTAAAAGGTAACTAAGAAGCTTTTTACCTGGCTTAAATATTAAAAGTAAATAGGTATAGGCTCTTAGTAGTAGTTAAAAAACCTAGTACCTTAATAAGCTAAAAATATAAAATAATAAGTAGCTTAAAATTAAAAGTTAGCTATAAACTAGTAAAAAAATCCAAAAATTTTATATAATTTTTATAATTTTTTTAACTTAGTTTATATTATACCGCCCCTAGCTAATAACTTTAATAAAATAGTATTTATAATAAGTGCTAATACTTTTACTTTGCATATACATGGTATAAGGTCTATATTTATTATATTTAATATTTTTTTATTTATAGCTAAAGGCACACCTAGCCCTAGCTAGCTATTACTCTTACTAAATATTAAATAGCATGCATATTAGGAATCTATAAGCACTATATTTAATAAGGCCTTAAAAGCTTAACAGCGTGCTAAAAAATTATAGTAAAATAATAATAAAAAGGCAGCAAAGCTAGCGTTTTTACTTAAATAAAAAAGGTAAAGGGATTTAAATAAAACATTAATAAAGGCAAGATTAGAAATAAATAATTAATTTTTTTAAAATACCTTTTTTAATATAAAATTAAATTATAAAAATTAAAAAATATAAAGTTATATAA